>NW_026561669.1:0-24658 GCF_028858705.1 Grus americana | reverse complement strand
GTGAGAGGCACGGGACGGTGTCCCCGCAGGGTCAGGAAGCGTGGAAGGCTGCCTCCCGCGGCACGCCGGGAGTTGCAGTCTTGGGGCACGCGGCTGCTGGTCGGCCATATTGGCTCCCCGGAGCACGCCGGGAAGTGTAGTCTTACGGCACTCTAATGGCTGCCACGCGGCGCTTGCCCGTGCGTGCCGGGAGGCGTCGTTTTCGCGGACGTGGCTGCCGGACAGCCCGACTTGCTCTCGCAGGAGCGCGAGGTTGGGGTTTTTTTTGCCGGTTTCGAGTGGTTTTCTGCAGGCTTCCAGCCGCTCCCGAGCAGCGGTGCGGCCGTGCTACGAGAGCGCGCGCGCGCGCGGCGAGGCGTTGCCCGGTGTCCCGAGACGAGCGCTACCGGTCGGACTCTCCGGAAGCCTGTCCGGCAGCCCCAGGCCGCCCCCGAGCCCTGGCGTGAAGGCGGCAAGCTGGCCCTCGCCTGTGTGCCGCTTTCTTCCTGAACAGGGGTGCTGGCGGCGGCGGCAGCGGCAGCAGCGCGGGGAAAGAGCGGCGTCTCCGGAAGCCCCTGCAGAAGGAGGAGGGTCTCCGGCCAGGGCCGACCTCCGTAGTAACGGCCACTGCTTTTTCTTTCCCTCTCCCAGGCCGCGCTGAGGACGTGGTTGCCCGTCCCTCCCTTGGGGATGCCGTCGACTGCACCCGCCTCGCCTGTGCCTGGCCTGGCTCGCCTCGTGGCGTGGGGGCGAAAAGGGACAGGCGGCGGAGCGCTTACCGGCCGTGGACAGCAGCTGCCCTAAGGGAAGCTGGAATGGCCAGAGAAAGGTGAAGAAGAAGAAGAAGAGATGGAAGGCTCTCTGGCCGGCAGCTGCCTCCCCGCTGCAGGCAAGAGAGCGCCTGCCTCGCCGGGTGAGGAAAGATCCCTCGTTGCGCTCCGCGGCAGGTCAGGCTGCCGACGGGCACCGCAGGGTCGCCACGCGTAATCCAAAGCACGGTGCGGCCGCGTACCGAGGGAGGCAGGGAGGGAGGCAGGGAGGCAGGCTACTCATCTAGGCAGACTCGTCTCCTCGGAGCTGTAAGACACCCGTGTATTCTCTTAGGCGGAGGACAGCCGAGCGACCGGAGTGACAGCAAAGGAAAGGCGGAGAGCGGGAGAAAGAAGCGTCTGCGCTGGCAAGCTCTCCCGGCAGCGCCGAGAGCCAGAGCTGCGGTGAGTCCTGGGCCCGCGGGGCCCCATCGCCTCTCCTCTGCGTCGCGGGCCCTCCTCTGCCCCCCTCGCTTTCCCACCCCGCTGTGGGGTTTTTTGGTTTGCTTTCTGCTCCCCGCTATGTTCTTTTTCCATCTCGCTCTGACGGGCTGCCTGTCCCCCACCTTTTTTAGGTCCTCGCTCTCTCTGCCCCGTAGCCCGTGGCTATTGTTTCCTTCTCTCTCTCCCTGTCTCTCTGTCCGGCCCCCAGCCACTGTTTCTGCATTCCTCCCCCTCGGTCCTGTAGCCTGTCGGTATTTCTGCCATCTCTGGCTCTCTCTGTGCGGCTCCTCGTTCCTGTTGTTCGAGGTCTTCCTTCTCTGCTCCGTAGCGAGTCGTCGTGAGTCTCTCTCTTTCTCCGTCCCTCTTGAGCCTCTTCCCTGCCCCTCGTTTTGAAGGCCCGCCTCTCTGTCCCGGCACCCGTCGCTATGGTTCCTTTTTTCGGTCTGGCTCCGTCTCGCTCCCCGTCCCTGTTTTTCTAAAGTCTCCCCTCTCTGCCTCCTAGCCCGTCGGTACCTTTTTCTTTCCCCGTCGCGGTTCGTCTGGCTCCCTGTCCCTCTTTCTTTCTCTTCCTTCCTTCCTCCCTGTCTGCCCCGCAGCCCGTCCCTTCGTTCCTTTCTCCTTCCCTCTCTGTCCCTCTCCCGTCCCCGGCATTAAACTCTGCTTCTCTGCCCGGTAGCTCGCCACCGTCTTACCTTTCCCCGTCTCTCTCTCTGTCCAGCTCCCTCTCTCGAATCTTCAATTCCTCCCTGTCGCTGCAGAAGCCTGTCGGGACTTTTTCCCCTGCCCGGCTTGCCTCACCCTGTCTCGCGATTCCTCCCTCTCTGCCCTCTTAGCCGCGACCGTTTTTATATTCTCCGTCTCTCCCTCGGTCCGCCTCGAGATCCCGATTGTTTTTTAAAGCGACCGAATCGTCGAGGTTGGCAGAGACCTTTACGATTATCGGGTGGAACCGCGAACCTGGCGCTGGCAAGTCCCCCTCTGCCCCGCAGCCCGTCCCTTCCCTTCCGACGGCCTCTTTCTCCACCTCCCTCTGTCCGGCTCCCGGCCCCCTCTTTTCCACTTCCGCCCTCTGTACCCTGTGGCTTTCCCCCTCTTCTTTCTCTCTCTGTCTCTGTTTGAGGAGGAGCAGCTGCCGCCCCAGCGTTCGCACCCCGTTCACGGTGTCGCGCGCACGCTTCTTCTCGGGCGCGCTTCCTCCTCCTCCTCCTCCTTCGGGCTCGACCCGAGGCTTCCGGCAGCAGTCTCCGGGTGTCGGATTTTGTAAAGTAATTAACGTAACTGAAAGGTGCAGCAGCGGGATCGGCCCGGGCGGGGCGCCTCCAAAGAGAGGGACCCCGAACAAAGAAATCCCGGGGCCGTTCCACGCTTGGGTCCCGGACACCCGCCCCTCGCGCGCTGTCCGCGCGTCCCTTAGTCCCGCGGTGACTTTTGGTCTGGGGTCTTCTACCGTCGTCTCGGATTCTTCTTCTGTATAGCTGTGGGCGGTGCGTTATTCCACAGGTGCTGCTGCGCCGATGCTCCGTACGTTCGCAGTAACGGGTAGAGCGGAAGGCTCCGTGGCCAGGGAAGAGCGGCACGGACACGTTCCTGCTCGCTCCGTTGCACCGGAATTTCGACGGCTGGGTTCGGCCGCTAAATTGATGGCGCTACCGGAAGAAATTTCAGAGAAGTGAGTACTGTGCTTGTCTTTAATCTTTTAAAGTAATTTTTCTACGGGCGCCCGGTCCGTGGCTTAGATATTTGGTTTGCGGCGAAACAGACCCGGAACGTGGCTCCAAGTAGCGTTCCGATTCGCTGAAATTCCCCGTAGTCAGAGAGCAAGAAGGGTGAATGTTGCTTGGCGGTTTGAAATCTCAGGCTTTCTCTGAAAGCTGACCTGCCAGAATGAGCCGAAAGCAGGCCGAACGCCAATAGGGATGCCGCAGAAAAGGTCCTCTTCTTGACAGGAGAAGAGCTTGGCGAAACGTCAGCGCCGTTTCCCGTAGGGCCTCCGACGTACCGGTTCGGCAAGCGTGGGCTTTGTGCGATTCCCTCGGGGACGATGGCGAACAAACCTTGTACGGCAGAGAGCATCTTAGCTTACTTTCCATCTCCTGCTCGGTTACTTGCAGAATATTTAATTTGGCGTCGCACGGACCCAGAGGGACGGGTCCCCAACTCATGCTGGTAGGGCAACCCCAGTACCAGCCGGTAAAATCAGAAAAGAGTACGACGTTTTGAAACGTTTGCCTTGCGAGGAGAAGGGCCGTCTCTCGTTAGGCAACTGAATTCTGCGACCGATTTCCACGCCTCACGCGCGTGCGCGCACACGCGCCCCCCCACCCCCCCCCCCAACAGGCAGGCTTTGAAGGAGGCAGTCCCTAAGGCAACACGATCTAAAACGTGGAAGTTTTTTTTTCTATTTTTAATAGTTTCTTACGGATAGGAGGCTCGTGTGAGCGTTTAGCCTGTCCCGTCCTTAATTCTGAACCCACTGGCTGGTGCAGAAGGACGGTCGTGTGACAAAAACAGCATGAAATTTGTCCCTGTGCCGGCTGCGTCCCGTGGTAAAGGAGTACATCTGTTATTCCTGCGTGAAAGATGTTTGATGAGCGTACCGCATCGTCAGAGCTGCTCTTGGTCTGCCTGCAAGCCGTGGGTTATGATTTAGAAATACGTTCGCCTACCGTTCCTTAACTGTGTGGTTTTGGTTTTTATTTTTTCAAAGAAAGGGTGGCTTTTTCGTCGATCTCTTTGTGAGAGTATCAAATCAGGCGGCGGTAAATACGTAGAAGCAACTAGGCGTACTACGGCGTGTACCGGACAGCGTTGGCGTGCCGCTCTGCTAGCAGCGGAGAGCCAGATGAGGATGCCCGTGGTAAGTACTCGTTCTGCCTCCGGCTGAACGGAAAGATTCTCATGTGGAGGGTTCCTGGGCTTGTCTGTGTGATTAGCATTACTTTTTTTTTTTTTTTTTTTTTTTTTTAATATGAAACAGGGTCAGATAATTGTTGATGAGTGGGACTTTGCGTACTCCTTTAGGTAGTTTTTCGTAGTGAACCTTAGATCGGTTACAAAACTTAATCTTTGTGCAGTTTACACGTTTTGTAGCAACTACAAAGACATTTATCCTGTAGGTAAGCTGAAAATAAAAATGCGGTTTCTCACCTGATTTTTCTTTCGGAGGAACGCTCGCCCCCAGCGGCTGGTTTTTTTTGCTAGTGTTGTCGGGGGGAAGGAACGGCGGCGCTTGCCTGATTTCTTCCCCTAGCCAGGGACCTGAAACTTTGTTTTCCTCAGCTGTTTCACTAGAAATTTACAAGTGTCGGTGGTCAACAGTGGCAGAGAATTGGGTGGCGTTTTCAATTTCAAAGGGAAGGAACGTGTTGATGTTAATTCTGTTACCAAAAGCGAAGTACCAGCTGCTTCCTCTTTCTAGATCTTCTCTCCTTTCGCCGTCCTCCCCGAGGGGTAACGTGGCCACGCCGTATACCTTTTCTGCTCTGGTACCGTTCGTTTGATACGCAGGAGCGCTGTGAAATAAATAGAAGGGCTACGGACAGACATCTGCCATCGTTGCGGCTGCCTTAAATCGTGTATTTGTCCCTTTAGCCCGTCATTTCCTTTCCGCTCAGTTGAGTTACGTGCAGCGTTAGGTTCCGGTCGAGAGCGGTGCCGCCGAACAACGCTCTGGGAGCGTGCGCGGAGGAGGGCGACCGAGATGGCGAGAGGTCTCCGAGGCAAGACTTAGGGGGAGCGGCTGAGGTCACTTGGTTTGTTCAGCTTGGAGAAGGGAAGGCCGAGGGGTGACCTCATCGCAGTCTACACCTTCCTCGAGGGGGACGGCGGAGGGGGAGGCGCTGACCTCCGCTCTCTCCGGTGACCGGCACTAGGACCCGAGGAAACGGGACGAAGCTGCGTCAGGGCAAGTTCAGACCGGACGTTGGGAAAAGGCTTTTCACTGAGAGGGCGGTCGGTCAGTCACGGAACAGGCTCCCCAGGGAAGCGGTCGCAGCCACCGAGCCTGTCAGGAGTTCAAGGAGCGTCTGAACGATGCTCTTAGTCGCACGGTTTAGTTTTAGGTAGTCCCGCGTGGAGCGGGGGCTTGGTCTCGGTGATCCGTATGGGTCCCTTCCAACTTGAGATACTCTATGATTCTGTGAAATCTTCTGGGTTAGAAACGACCTTATTGTAATAGAGAATTCGCTGAACGTGGCTTTGTGCAAGGACTGTCGTCTTAGAATATCTTTTTTTTTTTTTTCTTCCCCCCCCCCCCCCCAGATATGAGAAAAGCTCTGTCCAGAGATATGGAGACGAAATCAGTTGTACCTCACCCTGTGACACCGGAAGACATTGAGTAACTGTAAGCTGTGATGCTCAGTGAAATTACTAAGAGCGTTAAGTTTCCCGTGCCTTTGCTTTCACTCTCCCATTCTCTTGTCTTGCGGCACGTCGCATTTTTTGAGGCCGTGGAAGCGACACCGGGAGCGATGGGTTGTCAGAACCAGGTCCTCCTGCCCGTCGCTGGTTTTGCTTACCTTCGCCGTCTCTGTGTACCAGCCTGCGTCTCTCTCTCTCTGTTCCTCAATCCCTGTCCTCTCTTCTCTGTTCTGCTTTGTTTCGCTGCGTATGTCCCGTTCCCTGTCCCACCTTTATCCTTCCTTCCTTCTTCCTCGCCTTTTTCTTTGTCCTTTTGTCCTGCTCCCCGACCCTGTTTCTCGCTCCATCTGACCGTCCTTTTCCTGGCACCTTGGTGTCTCTGCTCCTTGCCCCCGTCTTTCTCTCCCCTCTGCCCAGTCCTCGTCTCCCTCTTTTGTCTCTCTGTCCCTCTGTCCTCCTTCTGCCTCTGCCCCTCTGTCCTGCTCCCTGCCCCTCTTGTTCTCACTCTGCCCCAGCGTCCCGCTCCCCGGTCCTCTTTCCCTCTGTTGCTCTCTCCTTTTATCTCTCCTTCTCCCTGCTCCCCAGCCCGGTTCTCTCACGCTCCCGCTTCCTTTTTTTATTCTCTGTTGCTCTGTCCTGCTCCCCGTGCCGCTGTCCCTCGCCGTACCTCTCGGTCCGGCTCCCTGCCCTTATTCTCTTTTCCTCCCTCGCCGTGGCGCTGCCCGCCCAGGGTCGTTTCTGCCTCTCTGTCCCGCTCCCCGTCCTGGTTTGTCGGTCGCCGTCCCGCTGCCTCTCTTCCTGCCGCTTCTTCCTCCCTCTCTGTCAGGCTCCCTGTCCCCGTCCTTCACTCGCCGTCCCTTTCCTTGCCTCGTGCTTTCTCGCTCGCCGCCGCCGCCCCCCCCCATCCAGCTGGCTGCCCCTTTTCTCCTCTCTTCTAGCGTCCTGCAGCTGGCTCCTCGGTTTTGGCGGCAGCCTGCACATAGCAGCCCAGCTCTCCAGCAGCCTGACGGACCGACCGTGTGTCTGTTCCACGCCGGACTGGCGAGCGTGGCTCCGGGTAGGACAGCCGAGGTGCCCCAGGGCCGGGCCCCGAGCCCCGGTGCGGAGTCTCTCCCGGAACCGGCTCTGTGTGTGACTGAATAAACGCTTGCGGTCTCTTTTGCCGTGCCGGCTGCGTTGGCGCTTCCTTTGCGGGGGGGGGGCGAGGGGCCGTGATGGAGGGCAGGGGAGGAGGTGTGTGGGGGGGTATTAACGTATTCAACAAGGTCACATTGCTCGCATCCTCGGGATCCAAAAGTGATGCTTCTTGGCTCCGCCCCTGACCCATGCCAAACTCCGGGCCCCCCCCGCAAACTCCGCCCCCTCACGCACACCAAGCCCCGCCCCTCATGGAAACTCCGCCCCCGGTGCAAACTCCGCCCTGATGCAAGCCAAGCCCCGCCCCTCAGGCAAACTCCGCCCTGATGCACGCCAAGCCCCCCTCACGCAAACTCCGCCCCCACACAAACTCTGACCCTGGCACATGCCAAGCCCCGCCCCAATGCGAACTCCGCCCCTCATGCGAACTCCGCCCCTGATGCATGCCAAGCCCCCCTCACACAAACTCCGCCCCTCACACAAACTCCGCCCCTGATGCATGCCAAGCCCCGCCCCTCACGCAAACTCCGCCCCTCACGCAAACTCCGCCCCTGATGCAAACTCCGCCCCCACACGCAAACTCCGCCCCGACTTACGCCAAGCCCCGCCCCTCACACAAACTCCGCCCCTCACACAAACTCCGCCCTGACGCAAGCCAAGCCCCGCCCCTGATGTAAACTCCGCCCCCGGTGCAAACTCCGCCCCAATGCAAGCCAAGCCCTGCCCCCGACGCAAACCCCGCCCCTCACGCAAACCCCGCCCCTCACGCAAACTCCGCCCCTCATGCAAACTCCGCCCCCGACGCAAACTCCGCCCCTCACGCAAACTCCGCCCCGACGCAAGCCAAGCCCCGCCCCTGATGTAAACTCCGCCCCCGGTGCAAACTCCGCCCCGACGCACGCCAAGCCCCGCCCCTCACACAAACTCCGCCCCCCGACGCTAACTCCGCCCCTCACGCAAACTCCGCCCCCGACGCACGCCAAGCCCCGCCCCCCACGCAAACTCCGCCCCTCACACAAACTCCGCCCCGACGCAAGCCAAGCCCCGCCCCTGATGTAAACTCCGCCCCCGGCGCAAACTCCGCCCCGACGCACGCCAAGCCCCGCCCCTCACACAAACTCCGCCCCCCGACGCACGCAAACTCCGCCCCTCACGCAAACTCCGCCCCCGACGCATGCCAAGCCCCGCCCCCGACGCAAACTCCGCCCCCCCGCAAACTCCGCCCCTCACGCAAACCCCGCCCCTCACGCAAACTCCGCCCCCGACGCACGCCAAGCCCCGCCCCTCACGCAAACTCCGCCCCCGACGCACGCCAAGCCCCGCCCCCTCACGCAAACTCCGCCCCCGACGCACGCCAAGCCCCGCCCCTCACTCAAACTCCGCCCCCGACGCAAACTCCTCCCCCGACGCACGCCAAGCCCCGCCCCTCACGCAAACTCCGCCCCCCGACGCATGCCAAGCCCCGCCCCTCACGCAAACTCCGCCCCCGACGCAAACTCCGCCCGCGACGCACGCCAAGCCCCGCCCCTCACGCAAACTCCGCCCCCGACGCACGCCAAGCCCCGCCCCTCACGCATCGCACAGCGCATGCTCGCTCGGTGCTGCCGCCTAGTGACCAAATTTCGGTACTGCAGCGGCAGCGCCGCGCATGCGCAGTGCAGCGCCACGCCCCCTCCCCGGAACCGGCTGCCGGCAGCCGCTGTGCAGGGGCTGCTGTGAGCCGAGGGAGGAGCGGAGGCGTCGCCGGGCTGCGGCTGCACGGAGGGAGAAGGTGAGCGGGGCAGCGGGACGGACCGGCGGGTCCCGGGGAAAGCCCCGAGGAGGGCGGCGGCAGCGGTGCCGCCTCCGAGGAGAGGCGGGGGGGCGGGGGGGCGGCGGGGTCCGTGTCACAGAGGGGAGGGGGGCTGCCCGGAGCCGTGCGGCGGGTGGGGGGGTGCGCGCCGTGTCGGAACCGGGCGGGGAGACCGTCCGGAGCCGCGCGGCGGGGGCTGCCCGGAGCCGGCGGGCGTCCGCGCCTTTCGGAGGTGGCTGAGGGGAGGCGGGGGCGGGGGCGGGGGGGGGGCGCCAGCCCGGAGCCGCGCTGCGGAGCTCGGGGCTGCCGTCGCGGCTCGGCGGGGCTTTCGGGTGAGTCGGCTTTGGGGTGAGGGCACGGGACGGTGTCCCCGCAGGGTCAGGAAGCGTGGAAGGCTGCCTCCCGCGGCACGCCGGGAGTTGCAGTCTTGGGGCACGCGGCTGCTGGTCGGCCATATTGGCTCCCCGGAGCACGCCGGGAAGTGTAGTCTTACGGCACTCTAATGGCTGCCACGCGGCGCTTGCCAGTGCGTGCCGGGAGGCGTCGTTTTCGCGGACGTGGCTGCCGGACAGCCCGACTTGCTCTCGCAGGAGCGCGAGGTTGGGGTTTTTTTGCCGGTTTCGAGTGGTTTTCTGCAGGCTTCCAGCCGCTCCCGAGCAGCGGTGCGGCCGTGCTACGAGAGCGCGCGCGCGGCGAGGCGTTGCCCGGTGTCCCGAGACGAGCGCTACCGGTCGGACTCTCCGGAAGCCTGTCCGGCAGCCCCAGGCCGCCCCCGAGCCCTGGCGTGAAGGCGGCAAGCTGGCCCTCGCCTGTGCCGCTTTCTTCCTGAACAGGGGTGCTGGCGGCGGCGGCAGCGGCAGCAGCGCGGGGAAAGAGCGGCGTCTCCGGAAGCCCCTGCAGAAGGAGGAGGGTCTCCGGCCAGGGCCGACCTCCGGTAGTAACGGCCACTGCTTTTTCTTTCCCTCTCCCAGGCCGCGCTGAGGACGTGGTTGCCCGTCCCTCCCTTGGGGATGCCGTCGACTGCACCCGCCTCGCCTGTGCCTGGCCTGGCTCGCCTCGTGGCGTGGGGGCGAAAAGGGACAGGCGGCGGAGCGCTTACCGGCCGTGGACAGCAGCTGCCCTAAGGGAAGCTGGAATGGCCAGAGAAAGGTGAAGAAGAAGAAGAAGAGATGGAAGGCTCTCCGGCCGGCAGCTGCCTCCCGCTGCAGGCAAGAGAGCGCCTGCCTCGCCGGGTGAGGAAAGATCCCTCGTTGCGCTCCGCGGCAGGTCAGGCTGCCGACGGGCACCGCAGGGTCGCCACGCGTAATCCAAAGCACGGTGCGGCCGCGTACCGAGGGAGGCAGGGAGGCAGGGAGGGAGGCAGGGAGGCAGGCTACTCATCTAGGCAGACTCGTCTCCTCGGAGCTGTAAGACACCCGTGTATTCTCTTAGGCGGAGGACAGCCGAGCGACCGGAGTGACAGCAAAGGAAAGGCGGAGAGCGGGAGAAAGAAGCGTCTGCGCTGGCAAGCTCTCCCGGCAGCGCCGAGAGCCAGAGCTGCGGTGAGTCCTGGGCCCGCGGGGCCCCATCGCCTCTCCTCTGCGTCGCGGGCCCTCCTCTGCCCCCCTCGCTTTCCCACCCCGCTGTGGGGTTTTTTGGTTTGCTTTCTGCTCCCCGCTATGTTCTTTTTCCATCTCGCTCTGACGGGCTGCCTGTCCCCACCTTTTTTAGGTCCTCGCTCTCTCTGCCCCGTAGCCCGTGGCTATTGTTTCCTTCTCTCTCTCCCTGTCTCTCTGTCCGGCCCCCAGCCACTGTTTCTGCATTCCTCCCCCTCGGTCCTGTAGCCTGTCGGTATTTCTGCCATCTCTGGCTCTCTCTGTGCGGCTCCTCGTTCCTGTTGTTCGAGGTCTTCCTTCTCGGCTCCGTAGCGAGTCGTCGTGAGTCTCTCTCTTTCTCCGTCCCTCTTGAGCCTCTTCCCTGCCCCTCGTTTTGAAGGCCCGCCTCTCTGTCCCGGCACCCGTCGCTATGGTTCCTTTTTTCGGTCTGGCTCCGTCTCGCTCCCCGTCCCTGTTTTTCTAAAGTCTCCCCTCTCTGCCTCCTAGCCCGTCGGTACCTTTTTCTTTCCCCGTCGCGGTTCGTCTGGCTCCCTGTCCCTCTTTCTTTCTTCCTTCCTTCCTCCCTGTCTGCCCCGCAGCCCGTCCCTTCGTTCCTTTCTCCTTCCCTCTCTGTCCCTCTCCCGGTCCCCGGCATTAAACTCTGCTTCTCTGCCCGGTAGCTCGCCACCGTCTTACCTTTCCCCGTCTCTCTCTCTGTCCAGCTCCCTCTCTCGAATCTTCAATTCCTCCCTGTCGCTGCAGAAGCCTGTCGGGACTTTTTCCCCTGCCCGGCTTGCCTCTCCCTGTCTCGCGATTCCTCCCTCTCTGCCCTCTTAGCCGCGACCGTTTTTATATTCTCCGTCTCTCCCTCGGTCCGCCTCGAGATCCCGATTGTTTTTTAAAGCGACCGAATCGTCGAGGTTGGCAGAGACCTTTACGATTATCGGGTGGAACCGCGAACCTGGCGCTGGCAAGTCCCCCTCTGCCCCGCAGCCCGTCCCTTCCCTTCCGACGGCCTCTTTCTCCACCTCCCTCTGTCCGGCTCCCGGCCCCTCTTTTCCACTTCCGCCCTCTGTACCCTGTGGCTTTCCCCCTCTTCTTTCTCTCTCTGTCTCTGTTTGAGGAGGAGCAGCTGCCGCCCCAGCGTTCGCACCCCGTTCACGGTGTCGCGCGCACGCTTCTTCTCGGGCGCGCTTCCTCCTCCTCCTCCTCCTTCGGGCTCGACCCGAGGCTTCCGGCAGCAGTCTCCGGGTGTCGGATTTTGTAAAGTAATTAACGTAACTGAAAGGTGCAGCAGCGGGATCGGCCCGGGCGGGGCGCCTCCAAAGAGAGGGACCCCGAACAAAGAAATCCCGGGGCCGTTCCACGCTTGGGTCCCGGACACCCGCCCCTCGCGCGCTGTCCGCGCGTCCCTTAGTCCCGCGGTGACTTTTGGTCTGGGGTCTTCTACCGTCGTCTCGGATTCTTCTTCTGTATAGCTGTGGGCGGTGCGTTATTCCACAGGTGCTGCTGCGCCGATGCTCCGTACGTTCGCAGTAACGGGTAGAGCGGAAGGCTCCGTGGCCAGGGAAGAGCGGCACGGACACGTTCCTGCTCGCTCCGTTGCACCGGAATTTCGACGGCTGGGTTCGGCCGCTAAATTGATGGCGCTACCGGAAGAAATTTCAGAGAAGTGAGTACTGTGCTTGTCTTTAATCTTTTAAAGTAATTTTTCTACGGGCGCCCGGTCCGTGGCTTAGATATTTGGTTTGCGGCGAAACAGACCCGGAACGTGGCTCCAAGTAGCGTTCCGATTCGCTGAAATTCCCCGTAGTCAGAGAGCAAGAATGGTGAATGTTGCTTGGCGGTTTGAAATCTCAGGCTTTCTCTGAAAGCTGACCTGCCAGAATGAGCCGAAAGCAGGCCGAACGCCAATAGGGATGCCGCAGAAAAGGTCCTCTTCTTGACAGGAGAAGAGCTTGGCGAAACGTCAGCGCCGTTTCCCGTAGGGCCTCCGACGTACCGGTTCGGCAAGCGTGGGCTTTGTGCGATTCCCTCGAGGACGATGGCGAACAAACCTTGTACGGCAGAGAGCATCTTAGCTTACTTTCCATCTCCTGCTCGGTTACTTGCAGAATATTTAATTTGGCGTCGCACGGACCCAGAGGGACGGGTCCCCAACTCATGCTGGTAGGGCAACCCCAGTACCAGCCGGTAAAATCGGAAAAGAGTACGACGTTTTGAAACGTTTGCCTTGCGAGGAGAAGGGCCGTCTCTCGTTAGGCAACTGAATTCTGCGACCGATTTCCACGCCTCACGCGCGTGCGTGCGCGCACACGCGCCCCCCCCACCCCCCCCCCCCAACAGGCAGGCTTTGAAGGAGGCAGTCCCTAAGGCAACGCGATCTAAAACGTGGAAGTTTTTTTTTCTATTTTTAATAGTTTCTTACGGATAGGAGGCTCGTGTGAGCGTTTAGTCTGTCCCGTCCTTAATTCTGAACCCACTGGCTGGTGCAGAAGGACGGTCGTGTGACAAAAACAGCATGAAATTTGTCCCTGTGCCGGCTGCGTCCCGTGGTAAAGGAGTACATCTGTTATTCCTGCGTGAAAGATGTTTGATGAGCGTACCGCATCGTCAGAGCTGCTCTTGGTCTGCCTGCAAGCCGTGGGTTATGATTTAGAAATACGTTCGCCTACCGTTCCTTAACTGTGTGGTTTTGGTTTTTATTTTTTCAAAGAAAGGGTGGCTTTTTCGTCGATCTCTTTGTGAGAGTATCAAATCAGGCGGCGGTAAATACGTAGAAGCAACTAGGCGTACTACGGCGTGTACCGGACAGCGTTGGCGTGCCGCTCTGCTAGCAGCGGAGAGCCAGATGAGGATGCCCGTGGTAAGTACTCGTTCTGCCTCCGGCTGAACGGAAAGATTCTCATGTGGAGGGTTCCTGGGCTTGTCTGTGTGATTAGCATTACTTTTTTTTTTTTTTTTTTTTTTTAATATGAAACAGGGTCAGATAATTGTTGATGAGTGGGACTTTGCGTACTCCTTTAGGTAGTTTTTCGTACTGAACCTTAGATCGGTTACAAAACTTAATCTTTGTGCAGTTTACATGTTTTGTAGCAACTACAAAGACATTTATCCTGTAGGTAAGCTGAAAATAAAAATGCGGTTTCTCACCTGATTTTTCTTTCGGAGGAACGCTCGCCCCCAGCGGCTGGTTTTTTTTTGCTAGTGTTGTCGGGGGGAAGGAACGGCGGCGCTTGCCTGATTTCTTCCCCTAGCCAGGGACCTGAAACTTTGTTTTCCTCAGCTGTTTCACTAGAAATTTACAAGTGTCGGTGGTCAACAGTGGCAGAGAATTGGGTGGCGTTTTCAATTTCAAAGGGAAGGAACGTGTTGATGTTAATTCTGTTACCAAAAGCGAAGTACCAGCTGCTTCCTCTTTCTAGATCTTCTCTCCTTTCGCCGTCCTCCCCGAGGGGTAACGTGGCCACGCCGTATACCTTTTCTGCTCTGGTACCGTTCGTTTGATACGCAGGAGCGCTGTGAAATAAATAGAAGGGCTCCGGACAGACATCTGCCATCGTTGCGGCTGCCTTAAATCGTGTATTTGTCCCTTTAGCCCGTCATTTCCTTTCCGCTCAGTTGAGTTACGTGCAGCGTTAGGTTCCGGTCGAGAGCGGTGCCGCCGAACAACGCTCTGGGAGCGTGCGCGGAGGAGGGCGACCGAGATGGCGAGAGGTCTCCGAGGCAAGACTTAGGGGGAGCGGCTGAGGTCACTTGGTTTGTTCAGCTTGGAGAAGGGAAGGCCGAGGGGTGACCTCATCGCAGTCTACACCTTCCTCGAGGGGGACGGCGGAGGGGGAGGCGCTGACCTCCGCTCTCTCCGGTGGCCGGCACTAGGACCCGAGGAAACGGGACGAAGCTGCGTCAGGGCAAGTTCAGACCGGACGTTGGGAAAAGGCTTTTCACTGAGAGGGCGGTCGGTCAGTCACGGAACAGGCTCCCCAGGGAAGCGGTCGCAGCCACCGAGCCTGTCAGGAGTTCAAGGAGCGTCTGAACGATGCTCTTAGTCGCACGGTTTAGTTTTAGGTAGTCCCGCGTGGAGCGGGGGCTTGGTCTCGGTGATCCGTATGGGTCCCTTCCAACTTGAGATACTCTATGATTCTGTGAAATCTTCTGGGTTAGAAACGACCTTATTGTAATAGAGAATTCGCTGAACGTGGCTTTGTGCAAGGACTGTCGTCTTAGAATATCTTTTTTTTTTTCTTCCCCCCCCCCCCCCCCCAGATATGAGAAAAGCTCTGTCCAGAGATATGGAGACGAAATCAGTTGTACCTCACCCTGTGACACCGGAAGACATTGAGTAACTGTAAGCTGTGATGCTCAGTGAAATTACTAAGAGCGTTAAGTTTCCCGTGCCTTTGCTTTCACTCTCCCATTCTCTTGTCTTGCGGCACGTCGCATTTTTTGAGGCCGTGGAAGCGACACCGGGAGCGATGGGTTGTCAGAACCAGGTCCTCCTGCCTGTCGCTGGTTTTGCTTACCTTCGCCGTCTCTGTGTACCAGCCTGCGTCTCTCTCTCTCTGTTCCTCAATCCCTGTCCTCTCTTCTCTGTTCTGCTTTGTTTCGCTGCGTATGTCCCGTTCCCTGTCCCACCTTTATCCTTCCTTCCTTCTTCCTCGCCTTTTTCTTTGTCCTTTTGTCCTGCTCCCCGACCCTGTTTCTCGCTCCATCTGACCGTCCTTTTCCTGGCACCTTGGTGTCTCTGCTCCTTGCCCCCGTCTTTCTCTCCCCTCTGCCCAGTCCTCGTCTCCCTCTTTTGTCTCTCTGTCCCTCTGTCCTCCTTCTGCCTCTGCCCCTCTGTCCTGCTCCCTGCCCCTCTTGTTCTCACTCTGCCCCAGCGTCCCGCTCCCCGGTCCTCTTTCCCTCTGTTGCTCTCTCCTTTTATCTCTCCTTCTCCCTGCTCCCCAGCCCGGTTCTCTCACGCTCCCGCTTCCTTTTTTTATTCTCTGTTGCTCTGTCCTGCTCCCCGTGCCGCTGTCCCTCGCCGTACCTCTCGGTCCGGCTCCCTGCCCTTATTCTCTTTTCCTCCCTCGCCGTGGCGCTGCCCGCCCAGGGTCGTTTCTGCCTCTCTGTCCCGCTCCCCGTCCTTGTTTGTCGGTCGCCGTCCCGCTGCCTCTCTTCCTGCCGCTTCTTCCTCCCTCTCTGTCAGGCTCCCTGTCCCCGTCCTTCACTCGCCGTCCCTTTCCTTGCCTCGTGCTTTCTCGCTCGCCGCCGCCGCCCCCCCCATCCAGCTGGCTGCCCCTTTTCTCCTCTCTTCTAGCGTCCTGCAGCTGGCTCCTCGGTTTTGGCGGCAGCCTGCACATAGCAGCCCAGCTCTCCAGCAGCCTGACGGACCGACCGTGTGTCTGTTCCACGCCGGACTGGCGAGCGTGGCTCCGGGTAGGACAGCCGAGGTGCCCCAGGGCCGGGCCCCGAGCCCCGGTGCGGAGTCTCTCCCGGAACCGGCTCTGTGTGTGACTGAATAAACGCTTGCGGTCTCTTTTGCCGTGCCGGCTGCGTTGGCGCTTCCTTTGCGGGGGGGGGGGCGAGGGGCCGTGATGGAGGGCAGGGGAGGAGGTGTGTGGGGGGGTATTAACGTATTCAACAAGGTCACATTGCTCGCATCCTCGGGATCCAAAAGTGATGCTTCTTGGCTCCGCCCCTGACCCATGCCAAACTCCGGGCCCCCCCCCTGCAAACTCCGCCCCTCACGCACACCAAGCCCCGCCCCTCATGGAAACTCCGCCCCCGGTGCAAACTCCGCCCTGATGCAAGCCAAGCCCCGCCCCTCAGGCAAACTCCGCCCTGATGCACGCCAAGCCCCCCTCACGCAAACTCCGCCCCCACACAAACTCTGACCCTGGCACACGCCAAGCCCCGCCCCAATGCGAACTCCGCCCCTCACGCGAACTCCGCCCCTGATGCATGCCAAGCCCCCCTCACACAAACTCCGCCCCTCACACAAACTCCGCCCCTGATGCATGCCAAGCCCCGCCCCTCACACAAACTCCGCCCCTCATGCAAACTCTGCCCCTGATGCTAACTCCGCCCCTCACACAAACTCCGCCCCGACTTATGCCAAGCCCCCGCCCCTCACACAAACTCCGCCCCTCACTCAAACTCCGCCCTGACGCAAGCCAAGCCCCGCCCCTGATGCAAACTCCGCCCCCGGTGCAAACTCCGCCCCAATGCAAGCCAAGCCCTGCCCCCGACGCAAACCCCGCCCCTCACGCAAACCCCGCCCCTCACGCAAACTCCGCCCCTCATGCAAACTCCGCCCCCGACGCTAACTCCGCCCCTCACGCAAACTCCGCCCCCGACGCAAGCCAAGCCCCGCCCCTGATGTAAACTCCGCCCCCGGTGCAAACTCCGCCCCGACGCACGCCAAGCCCCGCCCCTCACACAAACTCCGCCCCCCGACGCTAACTCCGCCCCTCACGCAAACTCCGCCCCCGACGCACGCCAAGCCCCGCCCCCGACGCAAACTCCGCCCCTCACGCAAACTCCGCCCCGACGCAAGCCAAGCCCCGCCCCTGATGTAAACTCCGCCCCCGGCGCAAACTCCGCCCCGACGCACGCCAAGCCCCGCCCCTCACACAAACTCCGCCCCCCGACGCAAACTCCGCCCCTCACGCAAACTCCGCCCCCGACGCATGCCAAGCCCCGCCCCCGACGCAAACTCCGCCCCTCAAACTCCGCCCCTCACGCAAACCCCGCCCCTCACGCAAACTCCGCCCCCGACGCACGCCAAGCCCCACCCCTCACGCAAACTCCGCCCCCGACGCACGCCAAGCCCCGCCCCTCACGCAAACTCCGCCCCCGACGCACGCCAAGCCCCGCCCCTCACTCAAACTCCGCCCCCGACGCAAACTCCTCCCCCGACGCACGCCAAGCTGCGCCCCTCACGCAAACTCCGCCCCCCGACGCATGCCAAGCCCCGCCCCTCACGCAAACTCCGCCCCCGACGCAAACTCCGCCCGCGACGCACGCCAAGCCCCGCCCCTCACGCAAACTCCGCCCCCGACGCACGCCAAGCCCCGCCCCTCACGCATCGCACAGCGCATGCTCGCTCGGTGCTGCCGCCTAGTGACCAAATTTCGGTACTGCAGCGGCAGCGCCGCGCATGCGCAGTGCAGCGCCACGCCCCCTCCCCGGAACCGGCTGCCGGCAGCCGCTGTGCAGGGGCTGCTGTGAGCCGAGGGAGGAGCGGAGGCGTCGCCGGGCTGCGGCTGCACGGAGGGAGAAGGTGAGCGGGGCAGCGGGACGGACCGGCGGGTCCCGGGGAAAGCCCCGAGGAGGGCGGCGGCAGCGGTGCCGCCTCCGAGGAGAGGCGGGGGGGCGGGGGGGCGGCGGGGTCCGTGTCACAGAGGGGAGGGGGGCTGCCCGGAGCCGTGCGGCGGGTGGGGGGGTGCGCGCCGTGTCGGAACCGGGCGGGGAGACCGTCCGGAGCCGCGCGGCGGGGGCTGCCCGGAGCCGGCGGGCGTCCGCGCCTTTCGGAGGTGGCTGAGGGGAGGCGGGGGCGGGGGCGGGGGGGGGGGCCAGCCCGGAGCCGCGCTGCGGAGCTCGGGGCTGCCGTCGCGGCTCGGCGGGGCTTTCGGGTGAGTCGGCTTTGGGGTGAGGGCACGGGACGGTGTCCCCGCAGGGTCAGGAAGCGTGGAAGGCTGCCTCCCGCGGCACGCCGGGAGTTGCAGTCTTGGGGCACGCGGCTGCTGGTCGGCCATATTGGCTCCCCGGAGCACGCCGGGAAGTGTAGTCTTACGGCACTCTAATGGCTGCCACGCGGCGCTTGCCAGTGCGTGCCGGGAGGCGTCGTTTTCGCGGACGTGGCTGCCGGACAGCCCGACTTGCTCTCGCAGGAGCGCGAGGTTGGGGTTTTTTTGCCGGTTTCGAGTGGTTTTCTGCAGGCTTCCAGCCGCTCCCGAGCAGCGGTGCGGCCGTGCTACGAGAGCGCGCGCGCGGCGAGGCGTTGCCCGGTGTCCCGAGACGAGCGCTACCGGTCGGACTCTCCGGAAGCCTGTCCGGCAGCCCCAGGCCGCCCCCGAGCCCTGGCGTGAAGGCGGCAAGCTGGCCCTCGCCTGTGCCGCTTTCTTCCTGAACAGGGGTGCTGGCGGCGGCGGCAGCGGCAGCAGCGCGGGGAAAGAGCGGCGTCTCCGGAAGCCCCTGCAGAAGGAGGAGGGTCTCCGGCCAGGGCCGACCTCCGGTAGTAACGGCCACTGCTTTTTCTTTCCCTCTCCCAGGCCGCGCTGAGGACGTGGTTGCCCGTCCCTCCCTTGGGGATGCCGTCGACTGCACCCGCCTCGCCTGTGCCTGGCCTGGCTCGCCTCGTGGCGTGGGGGCGAAAAGGGACAGGCGGCGGAGCGCTTACCGGCCGTGGACAGCAGCTGCCCTAAGGGAAGCTGGAATGGCCAGAGAAAGGTGAAGAAGAAGAAGAAGAGATGGAAGGCTCTCCGGCCGGCAGCTGCCTCCCGCTGCAGGCAAGAGAGCGCCTGCCTCGCCGGGTGAGGAAAGATCCCTCGTTGCGCTCCGCGGCAGGTCAGGCTGCCGACGGGCACCGCAGGGTCGCCACGCGTAATCCAAAGCACGGTGCGGCCGCGTACCGAGGGAGGCAGGGAGGCAGGGAGGGAGGCAGGGAGGCAGGCTACTCATCTAGGCAGACTCGTCTCCTCGGAGCTGTAAGACACCCGTGTATTCTCTTAGGCGGAGGACAGCCGAGCGACCGGAGTGACAGCAAAGGAAAGGCGGAGAGCGGGAGAAAGAAGCGTCTGCGCTGGCAAGCTCTCCCGGCAGCGCCGAGAGCCAGAGCTGCGGTGAGTCCTGGGCCCGCGGGGCCCCATCGCCTCTCCTCTGCGTCGCGGGCCCTCCTCTGCCCCCCTCGCTTTCCCACCCCGCTGTGGGGTTTTTTGGTTTGCTTTCTGCTCCCCGCTATGTTCTTTTTCCATCTCGCTCTGACGGGCTGCCTGTCCCCACCTTTTTTAGGTCCTCGCTCTCTCTGCCCCGTAGCCCGTGGCTATTGTTTCCTTCTCTCTCTCCCTGTCTCTCTGTCCGGCCCCCAGCCACTGTTTCTGCATTCCTCCCCCTCGGTCCTGTAGCCTGTCGGTATTTCTGCCATCTCTGGCTCTCTCTGTGCGGCTCCTCGTTCCTGTTGTTCGAGGTCTTCCTTCTCGGCTCCGTAGCGAGTCGTCGTGAGTCTCTCTCTTTCTCCGTCCCTCTTGAGCCTCTTCCCTGCCCCTCGTTTTGAAGGCCCGCCTCTCTGTCCCGGCACCCGTCGCTATGGTTCCTTTTTTCGGTCTGGCTCCGTCTCGCTCCCCGTCCCTGTTTTTCTAAAGTCTCCCCTCTCTGCCTCCTAGCCCGTCGGTACCTTTTTCTTTCCCCGTCGCGGTTCGTCTGGCTCCCTGTCCCTCTTTCTTTCTTCCTTCCTTCCTCCCTGTCTGCCCCGCAGCCCGTCCCTTCGTTCCTTTCTCCTTCCCTCTCTGTCCCTCTCCCGGTCCCCGGCATTAAACTCTGCTTCTCTGCCCGGTAGCTCGCCACCGTCTTACCTTTCCCCGTCTCTCTCTCTGTCCAGCTCCCTCTCTCGAATCTTCAATTCCTCCCTGTCGCTGCAGAAGCCTGTCGGGACTTTTTCCCCTGCCCGGCTTGCCTCTCCCTGTCTCGCGATTCCTCCCTCTCTGCCCTCTTAGCCGCGACCGTTTTTATATTCTCCGTCTCTCCCTCGGTCCGCCTCGAGATCCCGATTGTTTTTTTAAAGCGACCGAATCGTCGAGGTTGGCAGAGACCTTTACGATTATCGGGTGGAACCGCGAACCTGGCGCTGGCAAGTCCCCCTCTGCCCCGCAGCCCGTCCCTTCCCTTCCGACGGCCTCTTTCTCCACCTCCCTCTGTCCGGCTCCCGGCCCCTCTTTTCCACTTCCGCCCTCTGTACCCTGTGGCTTTCCCCCTCTTCTTTCTCTCTCTGTCTCTGTTTGAGGAGGAGCAGCTGCCGCCCCAGCGTTCGCACCCCGTTCACGGTGTCGCGCGCACGCTTCTTCTCGGGCGCGCTTCCTCCTCCTCCTCCTCCTTCGGGCTCGACCCGAGGCTTCCGGCAGCAGTCTCCGGGTGTCGGATTTTGTAAAGTAATTAACGTAACTGAAAGGTGCAGCAGCGGGATCGGCCCGGGCGGGGCGCCTCCAAAGAGAGGGACCCCGAACAAAGAAATCCCGGGGCCGTTCCACGCTTGGGTCCCGGACACCCGCCCCTCGCGCGCTGTCCGCGCGTCCCTTAGTCCCGCGGTGACTTTTGGTCTGGGGTCTTCTACCGTCGTCTCGGATTCTTCTTCTGTATAGCTGTGGGCGGTGCGTTATTCCACAGGTGCTGCTGCGCCGATGCTCCGTACGTTCGCAGTAACGGGTAGAGCGGAAGGCTCCGTGGCCAGGGAAGAGCGGCACGGACACGTTCCTGCTCGCTCCGTTGCACCGGAATTTCGACGGCTGGGTTCGGCCGCTAAATTGATGGCGCTACCGGAAGAAATTTCAGAGAAGTGAGTACTGTGCTTGTCTTTAATCTTTTAAAGTAATTTTTCTACGGGCGCCCGGTCCGTGGCTTAGATATTTGGTTTGCGGCGAAACAGACCCGGAACGTGGCTCCAAGTAGCGTTCCGATTCGCTGAAATTCCCCGTAGTCAGAGAGCAAGAATGGTGAATGTTGCTTGGCGGTTTGAAATCTCAGGCTTTCTCTGAAAGCTGACCTGCCAGAATGAGCCGAAAGCAGGCCGAACGCCAATAGGGATGCCGCAGAAAAGGTCCTCTTCTTGACAGGAGAAGAGCTTGGCGAAACGTCAGCGCCGTTTCCCGTAGGGCCTCCGACGTACCGGTTCGGCAAGCGTGGGCTTTGTGCGATTCCCTCGGGGACGATGGCGAACAAACCTTGTACGGCAGAGAGCATCTTAGCTTACTTTCCATCTCCTGCTCGGTTACTTGCAGAATATTTAATTTGGCGTCGCACGGACCCAGAGGGACGGGTCCCCAACTCATGCTGGTAGGGCAACCCCAGTACCAGCCGGTAAAATCGGAAAAGAGTACGACGTTTTGAAACGTTTGCCTTGCGAGGAGAAGGGCCGTCTCTCGTTAGGCAACTGAATTCTGCGACCGATTTCCACGCCTCACGCGCGTGCGTGCGCGCACACGCGCCCCCCCCCACCCCCCCCCCCCAACAGGCAGGCTTTGAAGGAGGCAGTCCCTAAGGCAACGCGATCTAAAACGTGGAAGTTTTTTTTTCTATTTTTAATAGTTTCTTACGGATAGGAGGCTCGTGTGAGCGTTTAGCCTGTCCTGTCCTTAATTCTGAACCCACTGGCTGGTGCAGAAGGACGGTCGTGTGACAAAAACAGCATGAAATTTGTCCCTGTGCCGGCTGCGTCCCGTGGTAAAGGAGTACATCTGTTATTCCTGCGTGAAAGATGTTTGATGAGCGTACCGCATCGTCAGAGCTGCTCTTGGTCTGCCTGCAAGCCGTGGGTTATGATTTAGAAATACGTTCGCCTACCGTTCCTTAACTGTGTGGTTTTGTTTTTTATTTTTTCAAAGAAAGGGTGGCTTTTTCGTCGATCTCTTTGTGAGAGTATCAAATCAGGCGGCGGTAAATACGTAGAAGCAACTAGGCGTACTACGGCGTGTACCGGACAGCGTTGGCGTGCCGCTCTGCTAGCAGCGGAGAGCCAGATGAGGATGCCCGTGGTAAGTACTCGTTCTGCCTCCGGCTGAACGGAAAGATTCTCATGTGGAGGGTTCCTGGGCTTGTCTGTGTGATTAACATTACTTTTTTTTTTTTTTTTTTTTTTTTAATATGAAACAGGGTCAGATAATTGTTGATGAGTGGGACTTTGCGTACTCCTTTAGGTAGTTTTTCGTACTGAACCTTAGATCAGTTACAAAACTTAATCTTTGTGCAGTTTACATGTTTTGTAGCAACTACAAAGACATTTATCCTGTAGGTAAGCTGAAAATAAAAATGCGGTTTCTCACCTGATTTTTCTTTCGGAGGAACGCTCGCCCCCAGCGGCTGGTTTTTTTTGCTAGTGTTGTCGGGGGGAAGGAACGGCGGCGCTTGCCTGATTTCTTCCCCTAGCCAGGGACCTGAAACTTTGTTTTCCTCAGCTGTTTCACTAGAAATTTACAAGTGTCGGTGGTCAACAGTGGCAGAGAAGTGGGTGGCGTTTTCAATTTCAAAGGGAAGGAACGTGTTGATGTTAATTCTGTTACCAAAAGCGAAGTACCAGCTGCTTCCTCTTTCTAGATCTTCTCTCCTTTCGCCGTCCTCCCCGAGGGGTAACGTGGCCACGCCGTATACCTTTTCTGCTCTGGTACCGTTCGTTTGATACGCAGGAGCGCTGTGAAATAAATAGAAGGGCTACGGACAGACATCTGCCATCGTTGCGGCTGCCTTAAATCGTGTATTTGTCCCTTTAGCCCGTCATTTCCTTTCCGCTCAGTTGAGTTACGTGCAGCGTTAGGTTCCAGTCGAGAGCGGGTGCCGCCGAACAACGCTCTGGGAGCGTGCGCGGAGGAGGGCGACCGAGATGGCGAGAGGTCTCCGAGGCAGACTTAGGGGGAGCGGCTGAGGTCACTTGGTTTGTTCAGCTTGGAGAAGGGAAGGCCGAGGGGTGACCTCATCGCAGTCTACACCTTCCTCGAGGGGGACGGCGGAGGGGGAGGCGCTGACCTCCGCTCTCTCCGGTGACCGGCACTAGGACCCGAGGAAACGGGACGAAGCTGCGTCAGGGCAAGTTCAGACCGGACGTTGGGAAAAGGCTTTTCACTGAGAGGGCGGTCGGTCAGTCACGGAACAGGCTCCCCAGGGAAGCGGTCGCAGCCACCGAGCTGTCAGGAGTTCAAGGAGCGTCTGAACGATGCTCTTAGTCGCACGGTTTAGTTTTAGGTAGTCCCGCGTGGAGCGGGGGCTTGGTCTCGGTGATCCGTATGGGTCCCTTCCAACTTGAGATACTCTATGATTCTGTGAAATCTTCTGGGTTAGAAACGACCTTATTGTAATAGAGAATTCGCTGAACGTGGCTTTGTGCAAGGACTGTCGTCTTAGAATATTTTTTTTTTTTTTCTTCCCCCCCCCCCCCCCCCCCCGATATGAGAAAAGCTCTGTCCAGAGATATGGAGACGAAATCAGTTGTACCTCACCCTGTGACACCGGAAGACATTGAGTAACTGTAAGCTGTGATGCTCAGTGAAATTACTAAGAGCGTTAAGTTTCCCGTGCCTTTGCTTTCACTCTCCCATTCTCTTGTCTTGCGGCACGTCGCATTTTTTGAGGCCGTGGAAGCGACACGGGAGCGATGGGTTGTCAGAACCAGGTCCTCCTGCTGTCGCTGGTTTTGCTTACCTTCGCCGTCTCTGTGTACCAGCCTGCGTCTCTCTCTCTCTGTTCCTCAATCCCTGTCCTCTCTTCTCTGTTCTGCTTTGTTTCGCTGCGTATGTCCCGTTCCCTGTCCCACCTTTATCCTTCCTTCCTTCTTCCTCGCCTTTTTCTTTGTCCTTTTGTCCTGCTCCCCGACCCTGTTTCTCGCTCCATCTGACCGTCCTTTCCTGGCACCTTGGTGTCTCTGCTCCTTGCCCCCCATCTTTCTCTCCCCTCTGCCCAGTCCTCGTCTCCCTCTTTTGTCTCTCTGTCCCTCTGTCCTCCTTCTGCCTCTGCCCCTCTGTCCTGCTCCCTGCCCCTCTTGTTCTCACTCTGCCCCAGCGTCCCGCTCCCCGGTCCTCTTTCCTCTGTTGCTCTCTCTCCTTTTATCTCTCCTTCTCCCTGCTCCCCAGCCCGGTTCTCTCACGCTCCCGCTTCCTTTTTTATTCTCTGTTGCTCTGTCCTGCTCCCCGTGCCGCTGTCCCTCGCCGTACCTCTCGGTCCGGCTCCCTGCCCTTATTCTCTTTTCCTCCCTCGCCGTGGCGCTGCCCGCCCAGGGTCGTTTCTGCCTCTCTGTCCCGCTCCCCGTCCTGGTTGTCGGTCGCCGTCCCGCTGCCTCTCTTCCTGCCGCTTCTTCCTCCCTCTCTGTCAGGCTCCCTGTCCCCGTCCTTCACTCGCCGTCCCTTTCCTTGCCTCGTGCTTTCTCGCTCGCCGCCGCCGCCCCCCCCCCATCCAGCTGGCTGCCCCTTTTCTCCTCTCTTCTAGCGTCCTGCAGCTGGCTCCTCGGTTTTGGCGGCAGCCTGCACATAGCAGCCCAGCTCTCCAGCAGCCTGACGGACCGACCGTGTGTCTGTTCCACGCCGGACTGGCGAGCGTGGCTCCGGGTAGGACAGCCGAGGTGCCCCAGGGCCGGGCCCCGAGCCCCGGTGCGGAGTCTCTCTCCCGGAACCGCTCTGTGTGTGACTGAATAAACGCTTGCGGTCTCTTTTGCCGTGCCGCTGCGTTGGCGCTTCCTTGGCGGGGGGGGGGCGAGGGGGCCGTGATGGAGGGCAGGGGAGGAGGTGTGTGTGGGGGGTATTAACGTATTCAACAAGGTCACATTGCTCGCATCCTCGGGATCCAAAAGTGATGCTTCTTGCTCCGCCCCTGACCCATGCCAACTC
>NW_026561668.1:0-34123 GCF_028858705.1 Grus americana | reverse complement strand
CTCAAAACTCCAAACGTCGAGCCCCTGCTCCCAGGCCAAAGGTGCCAGACCCAAAACGCGTGCCTGGCCTCAAACCTCCCTTGGTGCCCTCGCACAGCCCCACTCACACTGGGGTTTGCGGGCTCGCCGAGACGAGCAAGGGCTCGACATAGCACCTTACGTCACTCTACCCTCGGCCAAAATCAGCATTCACCCTCAAAACTCCAAACGTCGAGCCCCTGCTCCCAGGCCAAAGGTGCCAGACCCAAAACGCGTGCCTGGCCTCAAACCTCCCTTGGTGGCCCTCGCACAGCCCCACTCACATTGGGGGGGCTGCGGGCTCGCCGAGACGAGCAAGGCCTCGACATAGCACCTTAGTCACTCTACCCTCGGCCAAAATCAGCATTCACCCTCAAAACTCCAAACGTCGAGCCCCTGCTCCCAGGCCAAAGGTGCCAGACCCAAAAACGCGTGCCTGGCCTCAAACCTCCCTTGGTGGCCCTCGCACAGCACCATTCACCTTGGGAGCTGCGGGCTCGCCGAGACGAGCAAGGCCTCGACATAGCACCTTACGTCACTTACCCTCGGCCAAAATCAGCATTCACCCTCAAACTCCAAACGTCGAGCCCCTGCTCCCAGGCCAAAGGTGCCAGACCCAAAACGCGTGCCTGGCCTCAAACCTCCCTTGGTGGCCCTCGCACAGCACCATTCACATTGGGGCTGCGGGCTCGCCGAGACGAGCAAGGCTCGACATAGCACCTTACGTCACTCTACCCTCGGCCAAAATCAGCATTTCACCCTCAAAACTCCAAACGTCGAGCCCCTGCTCCCAGGCCAAAGGTGCCAGACCCAAAACGCGTGCCTGGCCTCAAACCTCCCTTGGTGGCCCTCGCACAGCCCCATTCACATTGGGGCTGCGGGCTCGCCGAGACGAGCAAGGCCTCGACATAGCACCTTACGTCACTCTACCCTCGGCCAAAATCAGCATTCACCCTCAAAACTCCAAACGTCGAGCCCCTGCTCCCAGGCCAAAGGTGCCAGACCCAAAACGCGTGCCTGGCCTCAAACCTCCCTTGGTGGCCCTCGCACAGCCCCATTCACATTGGGGCTGCGGGCTCGCCGAGACGAGCAAGGCCTCGACATAGCACCTTACGTCACTCTACCCTCGGCCAAAATCAGCATTCACCCTCAAAACTCCAAACGTCGAGCCCCTGCTCCCAGGCCAAAGGTGCCAGACCCAAAACGCGTGCCTGGCCTCAAACCTCCCTTGGTGGCCCTCGCACAGCCCCATTCACATTGGGGCTGCGGGCTCGCCGAGACGAGCAAGGCCTCGACATAGCACCTTACGTCACTCTACCCTCGGCCAAAATCAGCATTCACCCTCAAAACTCCAAACGTCGAGCCCCTGCTCCCAGGCCAAAGGTGCCAGACCCAAAACGCGTGCCTGGCCTCAAACCTCCCTTGGTGGCCCTCGCACAGCACCATTCACATTGGGGCTGCGGGCTCGCCGAGACGAGCAAGGCCTCGACATAGCACCTTACGTCACTCTACCCTCGGCCAAAATCAGCATTCACCCTCAAAACTCCAAACGTCGAGCCCCTGCTCCCAGGCCAAAGGTGCCAGACCCAAAACGCGTGCCTGGCCTCAAACCTCCCTTGGTGGCCCTCGCACAGCCCCATTCACATTGGGGCTGCGGGCTCGCCGAGACGAGCAAGGCCTCGACATAGCACCTTACGTCACTCTACTCTCGGCCAAAATCAGCATTCACCCTCAAAACTCCAAACGTCGAGCCCCTGCTCCCAGGCCAAAGGTGCCAGACCCAAAACGCGTGCCTGGCCTCAAACCTCCCTTGGTGGCCCTCGCACAGCCCATTCACATTGGGGCTGCGGGCTCGCCGAGACGAGCAAGGCCTCGACATAGCACCTTACGTCACTCTACCCTCGGCCAAAATCAGCATTCACCCTCAAAACTCCAAACGTCGAGCCCCTGCTCCCAGGCCAAAGGTGCCAGACCCAAAACGCGTGCCTGGCCTCAAACCTCCCTTGGTGGCTCTCGCACAGCCCCATTCACATTGGGGCTGCGGGCTCGCCGAGACGAGCAAGGCCTCGACATAGCACCTTACGTCACTCTACCCTCGGCCAAAATCAGCATTCACCCTCAAAACTCCAAACGTCGAGCCCCTGCTCCCAGGCCAAAGGTGCCAGACCCAAAACGCGTGCCTGGCCTCAAACCTCCCTTGGTGGCCCTCGCACAGCCCCATTCACATTGGGGCTGCGGGCTCGCCGAGACGAGCAAGGCCTCGACATAGCACCTTACGTCACTCTACCCTCGGCCAAAATCAGCATTCACCCTCAAAACTCCAAACGTCGAGCCCCTGCTCCCAGGCCAAAGGTGCCAGACCCAAAACGCGTGCCTGGCCTCAAACCTCCCTTGGTGGCCCTCGCACAGCCCCATTCACATTGGGGCTGCGGGCTCGCCGAGACGAGCAAGGCCTCGACATAGCACCTTACGTCACTCTACCCTCGGCCAAAATCAGCATTCACCCTCAAAACTCCAAACGTCGAGCCCCTGCTCCCAGGCCAAAGGTGCCAGACCCAAAACGCGTGCCTGGCCTCAAACCTCCCTTGGTGGCCCTCGCACAGCCACCATTCACATTGGGGCTGCGGGCTCGCCGAGACGAGCAAGGCCTCGACATAGCACCTTACGTCACTCTACCCTCGGCCAAAATCAGCATTCACCCTCAAAACTCCAAACGTCGAGCCCCTGCTCCCAGGCCAAAGGTGCCAGACCCAAAACGCGTGCCTGGCCTCAAACCTCCCTTGGTGGCCCTCGCACAGCACCACTCACATTGGGGCTGCGGGCTCGCCGAGACGAGCAAGGCCTCGACATAGCACCTTACGTCACTCTACCCTCGGCCAAAATCAGCATTCACCCTCAAAACTCCAAACGTCGAGCCCCTGCTCCCAGGCCAAAGGTGCCAGACCCAAAACGCGTGCCTGGCCTCAAACCTCCCTTGGTGGCCCTCGCACAGCCCATTCACATTGGGGCTGCGGGCTCGCCGAGACGAGCAAGGCCTCGACATAGCACCTTACGTCACTCTACCCTCGGCCAAAATCAGCATTCACCCTCAAAACTCCAAACGTCGAGCCCCTGCTCCCAGGCCAAAGGTGCCAGACCCAAAACGCGTGCCTGGCCTCAAACCTCCCTTGGTGGCCCTCGCACAGCCCCATTCACATTGGGGCTGCGGGCTCGCCGAGACGAGCAAGGCCTCGACATAGCACCTTACGTCACTCTACCCTCGGCCAAAATCAGCATTCACCCTCAAAACTCCAAACGTCGAGCCCCTGCTCCCAGGCCAAAGGTGCCAGACCCAAAACGCGTGCCTGGCCTCAAACCTCCCTTGGTGGCCCTCGCACAGCCCCATTCACATTGGGGCTGCGGGCTCGCCGAGACGAGCAAGGCCTCGACATAGCACCTTACGTCACTCTACCCTCGGCCAAAATCAGCATTCACCCTCAAAACTCCAAACGTCGAGCCCCTGCTCCCAGGCCAAAGGTGCCAGACCCAAAACGCGTGCCTGGCCTCAAACCTCCCTTGGTGGCCCTCGCACAGCCCCATTCACATTGGGGCTGCGGGCTCGCCGAGACGAGCAAGGCCTCGACATAGCACCTTACGTCACTCTACCCTCGGCCAAAATCAGCATTCACCCTCAAAACTCCAAACGTCGAGCCCCTGCTCCCAGGCCAAAGGTGCCAGACCCAAAACGCGTGCCTGGCCTCAAACCTCCCTTGGTGGCCCTCGCACAGCACCATTCACATTGGGGCTGCGGGCTCGCCGAGACGAGCAAGGCCTCGACATAGCACCTTACGTCACTCTACCCTCGGCCAAAATCAGCATTCACCCTCAAAACTCCAAACGTCGAGCCCCTGCTCCCAGGCCAAAGGTGCCAGACCCAAAACGCGTGCCTGGCCTCAAACCTCCCTTGGTGGCCCTCGCACAGCCCCATTCACATTGGGGCTGCGGGCTCGCCGAGACGAGCAAGGCCTCGACATAGCACCTTACGTCACTCTACCCTCGGCCAAAATCAGCATTCACCCTCAAAACTCCAAACGTCGAGCCCCTGCTCCCAGGCCAAAGGTGCCAGACCCAAAACGCGTGCCTGGCCTCAAACCTCCCTTGGTGGCCCTCGCACAGCCCCATTCACATTGGGGCTGCGGGCTCGCCGAGACGAGCAAGGCCTCGACATAGCACCTTACGTCACTCTACCCTCGGCCAAAATCAGCATTCACCCTCAAAACTCCAAACGTCGAGCCCCTGCTCCCAGGCCAAAGGTGCCAGACCCAAAACGCGTGCCTGGCCTCAAACCTCCCTTGGTGGCCCTCGCACAGCCCCATTCACATTGGGGCTGCGGGCTCGCCGAGACGAGCAAGGCCTCGACATAGCACCTTACGTCACTCTACCCTCGGCCAAAATCAGCATTCACCCTCAAAACTCCAAACGTCGAGCCCCTGCTCCCAGGCCAAAGGTGCCAGACCCAAAACGCGTGCCTGGCCTCAAACCTCCCTTGGTGGCCCTCGCACAGCACCATTCACATTGGGGCTGCGGGCTCGCCGAGACGAGCAAGGCCTCGACATAGCACCTTACGTCACTCTACCCTCGGCCAAAATCAGCATTCACCCTCAAAACTCCAAACGTCGAGCCCCTGCTCCCAGGCCAAAGGTGCCAGACCCAAAACGCGTGCCTGGCCTCAAACCTCCCTTGGTGGCCCTCGCACAGCCCCATTCACATTGGGGCTGCGGGCTCGCCGAGACGAGCAAGGCCTCGACATAGCACCTTACGTCACTCTACCCTCGGCCAAAATCAGCATTCACCCTCAAAACTCCAAACGTCGAGCCCCTGCTCCCAGGCCAAAGGTGCCAGACCCAAAACGCGTGCCTGGCCTCAAACCTCCCTTGGTGGCCCTCGCACAGCCCCATTCACATTGGGGCTGCGGGCTCGCTGAGACGAGCAAGGCCTCGACATAGCACCTTACGTCACTCTACCCTCGGCCAAAATCAGCATTCACCCTCAAAACTCCAAACGTCGAGCCCCTGCTCCCAGGCCAAAGGTGCCAGACCCAAAACGCGTGCCTGGCCTCAAACCTCCCTTGGTGGCCCTCGCACAGCCCCATTCACATTGGGGCTGCGGGCTCGCCGAGACGAGCAAGGCCTCGACATAGCACCTTACGTCACTCTACCCTCGGCCAAAATCAGCATTCACCCTCAAAACTCCAAACGTCGAGCCCCTGCTCCCAGGCCAAAGGTGCCAGACCCAAAACGCGTGCCTGGCCTCAAACCTCCCTTGGTGGCCCTCGCACAGCCCCATTCACATTGGGGCTGCGGGCTCGCCGAGACGAGCAAGGCCTCGACATAGCACCTTACGTCACTCTACCCTCGGCCAAAATCAGCATTCACCCTCAAAACTCCAAACGTCGAGCCCCTGCTCCCAGGCCAAAGGTGCCAGACCCAAAACGCGTGCCTGGCCTCAAACCTCCCTTGGTGGCCCTCGCACAGCCCCATTCACATTGGGGCTGCGGGCTCGCCGAGACGAGCAAGGCCTCGACATAGCACCTTACGTCACTCTACCCTCGGCCAAAATCAGCATTCACCCTCAAAACTCCAAACGTCGAGCCCCTGCTCCCAGGCCAAAGGTGCCAGACCCAAAACGCGTGCCTGGCCTCAAACCTCCCTTGGTGGCCCTCGCACAGCACCATTCACATTGGGGCTGCGGGCTCGCCGAGACGAGCAAGGCCTCGACATAGCACCTTACGTCACTCTACCCTCGGCCAAAATCAGCATTCACCCTCAAAACTCCAAACGTCGAGCCCCTGCTCCCAGGCCAAAGGTGCCAGACCCAAAACGCGTGCCTGGCCTCAAACCTCCCTTGGTGGCCCTCGCACAGCCCCACTCACATTGGGGCTGCGGGCTCGCCGAGACGAGCAAGGCCTCGACATAGCACCTTACGTCACTCTACCCTCGGCCAAAATCAGCATTCACCCTCAAAACTCCAAACGTCGAGCCCCTGCTCCCAGGCCAAAGGTGCCAGACCCAAAACGCGTGCCTGGCCTCAAACCTCCCTTGGTGGCCCTCGCACAGCCCACTCACATTGGGGCTGCGGGCTCGCCGAGACGAGCAAGGCCTCGACATAGCACCTTACGTCACTCTACCCTCGGCCAAAATCAGCATTCACCCTCAAAACTCCAAACGTCGAGCCCCTGCTCCCAGGCCAAAGGTGCCAGCCCCAAAACGCGTGCCTGGCCTCAAACCTCCCTTGGTGGCCCTCGCACAGCCCCATTCACATTGGGGCTGCGGGCTCGCCGAGACGAGCAAGGCCTCGACATAGCACCTTACGTCACTCTACCCTCGGCCAAAATCAGCATTCACCCTCAAAACTCCAAACGTCGAGCCCCTGCTCCCAGGCCAAAGGTGCCAGACCCAAAACGCGTGCCTGGCCTCAAACCTCCCTTGGTGGCCCTCGCACAGCCCCATTCACATTGGGGCTGCGGGCTCGCCGAGACGAGCAAGGCCTCGACATAGCACCTTACGTCACTCTACCCTCGGCCAAAATCAGCATTCACCCTCAAAACTCCAAACGTCGAGCCCCTGCTCCCAGGCCAAAGGTGCCAGACCCAAAACGCGTGCCTGGCCTCAAACCTCCCTTGGTGGCCCTCGCACAGCCCCATTCACACTGGGGCTGCGGGCTCGCCGAGACGAGCAAGGCCTCGACATAGCACCTTACGTCACTCTACCCTCGGCCAAAATCAGCATTCACCCTCAAAACTCCAAACGTCGAGCCCCTGCTCCCAGGCCAAAGGTGCCAGACCCAAAACGCGTGCCTGGCCTCAAACCTCCCTTGGTGGCCCTCGCACAGCCCCATTCACATTGGGGCTGCGGGCTCGCCGAGACGAGCAAGGCCTCGACATAGCACCTTACGTCACTCTACCCTCGGCCAAAATCAGCATTCACCCTCAAAACTCCAAACGTCGAGCCCCTGCTCCCAGGCCAAAGGTGCCAGACCCAAAACGCGTGCCTGGCCTCAAACCTCCCTTGGTGGCCCTCGCACAGCCCCATTCACATTGGGGCTGCGGGCTCGCCGAGACGAGCAAGGCCTCGACATAGCACCTTACGTCACTCTACCCTCGGCCAAAATCAGCATTCACCCTCAAAACTCCAAACGTCGAGCCCCTGCTCCCAGGCCAAAGGTGCCAGACCCAAAACGCGTGCCTGCCCTCAAACCTCCCTTGGTGGCCCTCGCACAGCCCCATTCACATTGGGGCTGCGGGCTCGCCGAGACGAGCAAGGCCTCGACATAGCACCTTACGTCACTCTACCCTCGGCCAAAATCAGCATTCACCCTCAAAACTCCAAACGTCGAGCCCCTGCTCCCAGGCCAAAGGTGCCAGACCCAAAACGCGTGCCTGGCCTCAAACCTCCCTTGGTGGCCCTCGCACAGCCCCATTCACATTGGGGCTGCGGGCTCGCCGAGACGAGCAAGGCCTCGACATAGCACCTTACGTCACTCTACCCTCGGCCAAAATCAGCATTCACCCTCAAAACTCCAAACGTCGAGCCCCTGCTCCCAGGCCAAAGGTGCCAGACCCAAAACGCCTGCCTGGCCTCAAACCTCCCTTGGTGGCCCTCGCACAGCCCCACTCACATTGGGGCTGCGGGCTCGCCGAGACGAGCAAGGCCTCGACATAGCACCTTACGTCACTCTACCCTCGGCCAAAATCAGCATTCACCCTCAAAACTCCAAACGTCGAGCCCCTGCTCCCAGGCCAAAGGTGCCAGACCCAAAACGCGTGCCTGGCCTCAAACCTCCCTTGGTGGCCCTCGCACAGCCCCACTCACATTGGGGCTGCGGGCTCGCCGAGACGAGCAAGGCCTCGACATAGCACCTTACGTCACTCTACCCTCGGCCAAAATCAGCATTCACCCTCAAAACTCCAAACGTCGAGCCCCTGCTCCCAGGCCAAAGGTGCCAGACCCAAAACGCGTGCCTGGCCTCAAACCTCCCTTGGTGGCCCTCGCACAGCCCACTCACATTGGGGCTGCGGGCTCGCCGAGACGAGCAAGGCCTCGACATAGCACCTTACGTCACTCTACCCTCGGCCAAAATCAGCATTCACCCTCAAAACTCCAAACGTCGAGCCCCTGCTCCCAGGCCAAAGGTGCCAGACCCAAAACGCGTGCCTGGCCTCAAACCTCCCTTGGTGGCCCTCGCACAGCCCCATTCACATTGGGGCTGCGGGCTCGCCGAGACGAGCAAGGCCTCGACATAGCACCTTACGTCACTCTACCCTCGGCCAAAATCAGCATTCACCCTCAAAACTCCAAACGTCGAGCCCCTGCTCCCAGGCCAAAGGTGCCAGACCCAAAACGCGTGCCTGGCCTCAAACCTCCCTTGGTGGCCCTCGCACAGCCCCATTCACATTGGGGCTGCGGGCTCGCCGAGACGAGCAAGGCCTCGACATAGCACCTTACGTCACTCTACCCTCGGCCAAAATCAGCATTCACCCTCAAAACTCCAAACGTCGAGCCCCTGCTCCCAGGCCAAAGGTGCCAGACCCAAAACGCGTGCCTGGCCTCAAACCTCCCTTGGTGGCCCTCGCACAGCCCCATTCACATTGGGGCTGCGGGCTCGCCGAGACGAGCAAGGCCTCGACATAGCACCTTACGTCACTCTACCCTCGGCCAAAATCAGCATTCACCCTCAAAACTCCAAACGTCGAGCCCCTGCTCCCAGGCCAAAGGTGCCAGACCCAAAACGCGTGCCTGGCCTCAAACCTCCCTTGGTGGCCCTCGCACAGCCCCATTCACATTGGGGCTGCGGGCTCGCCGAGACGAGCAAGGCCTCGACATAGCACCTTACGTCACTCTACCCTCGGCCAAAATCAGCATTCACCCTCAAAACTCCAAACGTCGAGCCCCTGCTCCCAGGCCAAAGGTGCCAGACCCAAAACGCGTGCCTGGCCTCAAACCTCCCTTGGTGGCCCTCGCACAGCCCCATTCACATTGGGGCTGCGGGCTCGCCGAGACGAGCAAGGCCTCGACATAGCACCTTACGTCACTCTACCCTCGGCCAAAATCAGCATTCACCCTCAAAACTCCAAACGTCGAGCCCCTGCTCCCAGGCCAAAGGTGCCAGACCCAAAACGCGTGCCTGGCCTCAAACCTCCCTTGGTGGCCCTCGCACAGCCCCATTCACATTGGGGCTGCGGGCTCGCCGAGACGAGCAAGGCCTCGACATAGCACCTTACGTCACTCTACCCTCGGCCAAAATCAGCATTCACCCTCAAAACTCCAAACGTCGAGCCCCTGCTCCCAGGCCAAAGGTGCCAGACCCAAAACGCGTGCCTGGCCTCAAACCTCCCTTGGTGGCCCTCGCACAGCCCCATTCACATTGGGGCTGCGGGCTCGCCGAGACGAGCAAGGCCTCGACATAGCACCTTACGTCACTCTACCCTCGGCCAAAATCAGCATTCACCCTCAAAACTCCAAACGTCGAGCCCCTGCTCCCAGGCCAAAGGTGCCAGACCCAAAACGCGTGCCTGGCCTCAAACCTCCCTTGGTGGCCCTCGCACAGCCCCATTCACATTGGGGCTGCGGGCTCGCCGAGACGAGCAAGGCCTCGACATAGCACCTTACGTCACTCTACCCTCGGCCAAAATCAGCATTCACCCTCAAAACTCCAAACGTCGAGCCCCTGCTCCCAGGCCAAAGGTGCCAGACCCAAAACGCGTGCCTGGCCTCAAACCTCCCTTGGTGGCCCTCGCACAGCCCCATTCACATTGGGGCTGCGGGCTCGCCGAGACGAGCAAGGCCTCGACATAGCACCTTACGTCACTCTACCCTCGGCCAAAATCAGCATTCACCCTCAAAACTCCAAACGTCGAGCCCCTGCTCCCAGGCCAAAGGTGCCAGACCCAAAACGCGGGCCTGGCCTCAAACCTCCCTTGGTGGCCCTCGCACAGCCCATTCACATTGGGGCTGCGGGCTCGCCGAGCCGAGCAAGGCCTCGACATAGCACCTTACGTCACTCTACCCTCGGCCAAAATCAGCATTCACCCTCAAAACTCCAAACGTCGAGCCCCTGCTCCCAGGCCAAAGGTGCCAGACCCAAAACGCGTGCCTGGCCTCAAACCTCCCTTGGTGGCCCTCGCACAGCACCACTCACATTGGGGCTGCGGGCTCGCCGAGACGAGCAAGGCCTCGACATAGCACCTTACGTCACTCTACCCTCGGCCAAAATCAGCATTCACCCTCAAAACTCCAAACGTCGAGCCCCTGCTCCCAGGCCAAAGGTGCCAGACCCAAAACGCGTGCCTGGCCTCAAACCTCCCTTGGTGGCCCTCGCACAGCCCCATTCACATTGGGGCTGCGGGCTCGCCGAGACGAGCAAGGCCTCGACATAGCACCTTACGTCACTCTACCCTCGGCCAAAATCAGCATTCACCCTCAAAACTCCAAACGTCGAGCCCCTGCTCCCAGGCCAAAGGTGCCAGACCCAAAACGCGTGCCTGGCCTCAAACCTCCCTTGGTGGCCCTCGCACAGCACCATTCACATTGGGGCTGCGGGCTCGCCGAGACGAGCAAGGCCTCGACATAGCACCTTACGTCACTCTACCCTCGGCCAAAATCAGCATTCACCCTCAAAACTCCAAACGTCGAGCCCCTGCTCCCAGGCCAAAGGTGCCAGACCCAAAACGCGTGCCTGGCCTCAAACCTCCCTTGGTGGCCCTCGCACAGCCCCATTCACATTGGGGCTGCGGGCTCGCCGAGACGAGCAAGGCCTCGACATAGCACCTTACGTCACTCTACCCTCGGCCAAAATCAGCATTCACCCTCAAAACTCCAAACGTCGAGCCCCTGCTCCCAGGCCAAAGGTGCCAGACCCAAAACGCGTGCCTGGCCTCAAACCTCCCTTGGTGGCCCTCGCACAGCCCCATTCACATTGGGGCTGCGGGCTCGCCGAGACGAGCAAGGCCTCGACATAGCACCTTACGTCACTCTACCCTCGGCCAAAATCAGCATTCACCCTCAAAACTCCAAACGTCGAGCCCCTGCTCCCAGGCCAAAGGTGCCAGACCCAAAACGCATGCCTGGCCTCAAACCTCCCTTGGTGGCCCTCGCACAGCCCCACTCACATTGGGGCTGCGGGCTCGCCGAGACGAGCAAGGCCTCGACATAGCACCTTACGTCACTCTACCCTCGGCCAAAATCAGCATTCACCCTCAAAACTCCAAACGTCGAGCCCCTGCTCCCAGGCCAAAGGTGCCAGACCCAAAACGCGTGCCTGGCCTCAAACCTCCCTTGGTGGCCCTCGCACAGCCCCATTCACATTGGGGCTGCGGGCTCGCCGAGACGAGCAAGGCCTCGACATAGCACCTTACGTCACTCTACCCTCGGCCAAAATCAGCATTCACCCTCAAAACTCCAAACGTCGAGCCCCTGCTCCCAGGCCAAAGGTGCCAGACCCAAAACGCATGCCTGGCCTCAAACCTCCCTTGGTGGCCCTCGCACAGCCCCATTCACATTGGGGCTGCGGGCTCGCCGAGACGAGCAAGGCCTCGACATAGCACCTTACGTCACTCTACCCTCGGCCAAAATCAGCATTCACCCTCAAAACTCCAAACGTCGAGCCCCTGCTCCCAGGCCAAAGGTGCCAGACCCAAAACGCGTGCCTGGCCTCAAACCTCCCTTGGTGGCCCTCGCACAGCCCCATTCACATTGGGGCTGCGGGCTCGCCGAGACGAGCAAGGCCTCGACATAGCACCTTACGTCACTCTACCCTCGGCCAAAATCAGCATTCACCCTCAAAACTCCAAACGTCGAGCCCCTGCTCCCAGGCCAAAGGTGCCAGACCCAAAACGCGTGCCTGGCCTCAAACCTCCCTTGGTGGCCCTCGCACAGCCCCATTCACATTGGGGCTGCGGGCTCGCCGAGACGAGCAAGGCCTCGACATAGCACCTTACGTCACTCTACCCTCGGCCAAAATCAGCATTCACCCTCAAAACTCCAAACGTCGAGCCCCTGCTCCCAGGCCAAAGGTGCCAGACCCAAAACGCGTGCCTGGCCTCAAACCTCCCTTGGTGGCCCTCGCACAGCCCCACTCACATTGGGGCTGCGGGCTCGCCGAGACGAGCAAGGCCTCGACATAGCACCTTACGTCACTCTACCCTCGGCCAAAATCAGCATTCACCCTCAAAACTCCAAACGTCGAGCCCCTGCTCCCAGGCCAAAGGTGCCAGACCCAAAACGCGTGCCTGGCCTCAAACCTCCCTTGGTGGCCCTCGCACAGCCCCATTCACATTGGGGCTGCGGGCTCGCCGAGACGAGCAAGGCCTCGACATAGCACCTTACGTCACTCTACCCTCGGCCAAAATCAGCATTCACCCTCAAAACTCCAAACGTCGAGCCCCTGCTCCCAGGCCAAAGGTGCCAGACCCAAAACGCGTGCCTGGCCTCAAACCTCCCTTGGTGGCCCTCGCACAGCCCCATTCACATTGGGGCTGCGGGCTCGCCGAGACGAGCAAGGCCTCGACATAGCACCTTACGTCACTCTACCCTCGGCCAAAATCAGCATTCACCCTCAAAACTCCAAACGTCGAGCCCCTGCTCCCAGGCCAAAGGTGCCAGACCCAAAACGCGTGCCTGGCCTCAAACCTCCCTTGGTGGCCCTCGCACAGCCCATTCACATTGGGGCTGCGGGCTCGCCGAGACGAGCAAGGCCTCGACATAGCACCTTACGTCACTCTACCCTCGGCCAAAATCAGCATTCACCCTCAAAACTCCAAACGTCGAGCCCCTGCTCCCAGGCCAAAGGTGCCAGACCCAAAACGCGTGCCTGGCCTCAAACCTCCCTTGGTGGCCCTCGCACAGCCCCATTCACATTGGGGCTGCGGGCTCGCCGAGACGAGCAAGGCCTCGACATAGCACCTTACGTCACTCTACCCTCGGCCAAAATCAGCATTCACCCTCAAAACTCCAAACGTCGAGCCCCTGCTCCCAGGCCAAAGGTGCCAGACCCAAAACGCGTGCCTGGCCTCAAACCTCCCTTGGTGGCCCTCGCACAGCACCATTCACATTGGGGCTGCGGGCTCGCCGAGACGAGCAAGGCCTCGACATAGCACCTTACGTCACTCTACCCTCGGCCAAAATCAGCATTCACCCTCAAAACTCCAAACGTCGAGCCCCTGCTCCCAGGCCAAAGGTGCCAGACCCAAAACGCGTGCCTGGCCTCAAACCTCCCTTGGTGGCCCTCGCACAGCCCCATTCACATTGGGGCTGCGGGCTCGCCGAGACGAGCAAGGCCTCGACATAGCACCTTACGTCACTCTACCCTCGGCCAAAATCAGCATTCACCCTCAAAACTCCAAACGTCGAGCCCCTGCTCCCAGGCCAAAGGTGCCAGACCCAAAACGCGTGCCTGGCCTCAAACCTCCCTTGGTGGCCCTCGCACAGCCCCATTCACATTGGGGCTGCGGGCTCGCCGAGACGAGCAAGGCCTCGACATAGCACCTTACGTCACTCTACCCTCGGCCAAAATCAGCACTCACCCTCAAAACTCCAAACGTCGAGCCCCTGCTCCCAGGCCAAAGGTGCCAGACCCAAAACGCGTGCCTGGCCTCAAACCTCCCTTGGTGGCCCTCGCACAGCCCCATTCACATTGGGGCTGCGGGCTCGCCGAGACGAGCAAGGCCTCGACATAGCACCTTACGTCACTCTACCCTCGGCCAAAATCAGCATTCACCCTCAAAACTCCAAACGTCGAGCCCCTGCTCCCAGGCCAAAGGTGCCAGACCCAAAACGCGTGCCTGGCCTCAAACCTCCCTTGGTGGCCCTCGCACAGCCCATTCACATTGGGGCTGCGGGCTCGCCGAGACGAGCAAGGCCTCGACATAGCACCTTACGTCACTCTACCCTCGGCCAAAATCAGCATTCACCCTCAAAACTCCAAACGTCGAGCCCCTGCTCCCAGGCCAAAGGTGCCAGACCCAAAACGCGTGCCTGGCCTCAAACCTCCCTTGGTGGCCCTCGCACAGCCCCATTCACATTGGGGCTGCGGGCTCGCCGAGACGAGCAAGGCCTCGACATAGCACCTTACGTCACTCTACCCTCGGCCAAAATCAGCATTCACCCTCAAAACTCCAAACGTCGAGCCCCTGCTCCCAGGCCAAAGGTGCCAGACCCAAAACGCGTGCCTGGCCTCAAACCTCCCTTGGTGGCCCTCGCACAGCCCCATTCACATTGGGGCTGCGGGCTCGCCGAGACGAGCAAGGCCTCGACATAGCACCTTACGTCACTCTACCCTCGGCCAAAATCAGCATTCACCCTCAAAACTCCAAACGTCGAGCCCCTGCTCCCAGGCCAAAGGTGCCAGACCCAAAACGCGTGCCTGGCCTCAAACCTCCCTTGGTGGCCCTCGCACAGCCCATTCACATTGGGGCTGCGGGCTCGCCGAGACGAGCAAGGCCTCGACATAGCACCTTACGTCACTCTACCCTCGGCCAAAATCAGCATTCACCCTCAAAACTCCAAACGTCGAGCCCCTGCTCCCAGGCCAAAGGTGCCAGACCCAAAACGCGTGCCTGGCCTCAAACCTCCCTTGGTGGCCCTCGCACAGCCCCATTCACATTGGGGCTGCGGGCTCGCCGAGACGAGCAAGGCCTCGACATAGCACCTTACGTCACTCTACCCTCGGCCAAAATCAGCATTCACCCTCAAAACTCCAAACGTCGAGCCCCTGCTCCCAGGCCAAAGGTGCCAGACCCAAAACGCGTGCCTGGCCTCAAACCTCCCTTGGTGGCCCTCGCACAGCACCATTCACATTGGGGCTGCGGGCTCGCCGAGACGAGCAAGGCCTCGACATAGCACCTTACGTCACTCTACCCTCGGCCAAAATCAGCATTCACCCTCAAAACTCCAAACGTCGAGCCCCTGCTCCCAGGCCAAAGGTGCCAGACCCAAAACGCGTGCCTGGCCTCAAACCTCCCTTGGTGGCCCTCGCACAGCACCACTCACATTGGGGCTGCGGGCTCGCCGAGACGAGCAAGGCCTCGACATAGCACCTTACGTCACTCTACCCTCGGCCAAAATCAGCATTCACCCTCAAAACTCCAAACGTCGAGCCCCTGCTCCCAGGCCAAAGGTGCCAGACCCAAAACGCGTGCCTGGCCTCAAACCTCCCTTGGTGGCCCTCGCACAGCACCACTCACATTGGGGCTGCGGGCTCGCCGAGACGAGCAAGGCCTCGACATAGCACCTTACGTCACTCTACCCTCGGCCAAAATCAGCATTCACCCTCAAAACTCCAAACGTCGAGCCCCTGCTCCCAGGCCAAAGGTGCCAGACCCAAAACGCGTGCCTGGCCTCAAACCTCCCTTGGTGGCCCTCGCACAGCCCCATTCACATTGGGGCTGCGGGCTCGCCGAGACGAGCAAGGCCTCGACATAGCACCTTACGTCACTCTACCCTCGGCCAAAATCAGCATTCACCCTCAAAACTCCAAACGTCGAGCCCCTGCTCCCAGGCCAAAGGTGCCAGACCCAAAACGCGTGCCTGGCCTCAAACCTCCCTTGGTGGCCCTCGCGCAGCCCCATTCACATTGGGGCTGCGGGCTCGCCGAGACGAGCAAGGCCTCGACATAGCACCTTACGTCACTCTACCCTCGGCCAAAATCAGCATTCACCCTCAAAACTCCAAACGTCGAGCCCCTGCTCCCAGGCCAAAGGTGCCAGACCCAAAACGCGTGCCTGGCCTCAAACCTCCCTTGGTGGCCCTCGCACAGCCCATTCACATTGGGGCTGCAGGCTCGCCGAGACGAGCAAGGGCTCGACATAGCACCTTACGTCACTCTACCCTCGGCCAAAATCAGCATTCACCCTCAAAACTCCAAACGTCGAGCCCCTGCTCCCAGGCCAAAGGTGCCAGACCCAAAACGCGTGCCTGGCCTCAAACCTCCCTTGGTGGCCCTCGCACAGCACCATTCACCTTGGGGCTGCGGGCTCGCCGAGACGAGCAAGGCCTCGACATAGCACCTTACGTCACTCTACCCTCGGCCAAAATCAGCATTCACCCTCAAAACTCCAAACGTCGAGCCCCTGCTCCCAGGCCAAAGGTGCCAGACCCAAAACGCGTGCCTGGCCTCAAACCTCCCTTGGTGGCCCTCGCACAGCACCATTCACCTTGGGGCTGCGGGCTCGCCGAGACGAGCAAGGCCTCGACATAGCACCTTACGTCACTCTACCCTCGGCCAAAATCAGCATTCACCCTCAAAACTCCAAACGTCGAGCCCCTGCTCCCAGGCCAAAGGTGCCAGACCCAAAACGCGTGCCTGCCCTCAAACCTCCCTTGGTGGCCCTCGCACAGCACCATTCACCTTGGGGCTGCGGGCTCGCCGAGACGAGCAAGGCCTCGACATAGCACCTTACGTCACTCTACCCTCGGCCAAAATCAGCATTCACCCTCAAAACTCCAAACGTCGAGCCCCTGCTCCCAGGCCAAAGGTGCCAGACCCAAAACGCGTGCCTGGCCTCAAACCTCCCTTGGTGGCCCTCGCACAGCCCATTCACATTGGGGCTGCGGGCTCGCCGAGACGAGCAAGGCCTCGACATAGCACCTTACGTCACTCTACCCTCGGCCAAAATCAGCATTCACCCTCAAAACTCCAAACGTCGAGCCCCTGCTCCCAGGCCAAAGGTGCCAGACCCAAAACGCGTGCCTGGCCTCAAACCTCCCTTGGTGGCCCTCGCACAGCCCACTCACATTGGGGCTGCGGGCTCGCCGAGACGAGCAAGGCCTCGACATAGCACCTTACGTCACTCTACCCTCGGCCAAAATCAGCATTCACCCTCAAAACTCCAAACGTCGAGCCCCTGCTCCCAGGCCAAAGGTGCCAGACCCAAAACGCGTGCCTGGCCTCAAACCTCCCTTGGTGGCCCTCGCACAGCCCATTCACATTGGGGCTGCGGGCTCGCCGAGACGAGCAAGGCCTCGACATAGCACCTTACGTCACTCTACCCTCGGCCAAAATCAGCATTCACCCTCAAAACTCCAAACGTCGAGCCCCTGCTCCCAGGCCAAAGGTGCCAGACCCAAAACGCGTGCCTGGCCTCAAACCTCCCTTGGTGGCCCTCGCACAGCCCATTCACATTGGGGCTGCAGGCTCGCCGAGACGAGCAAGGCCTCGACATAGCACCTTACGTCACTCTACCCTCGGCCAAAATCAGCATTCACCCTCAAAACTCCAAACGTCGAGCCCCTGCTCCCAGGCCAAAGGTGCCAGACCCAAAACGCGTGCCTGGCCTCAAACCTCCCTTGGTGGCCCTCGCACAGCCCCATTCACATTGGGGCTGCGGGCTCGCCGAGACGAGCAAGGCCTCGACATAGCACCTTACGTCACTCTACCCTCGGCCAAAATCAGCATTCACCCTCAAAACTCCAAACGTCGAGCCCCTGCTCCCAGGCCAAAGGTGCCAGACCCAAAACGCGTGCCTGGCCTCAAACCTCCCTTGGTGGCCCTCGCACAGCACCACTCACATTGGGGCTGCGGGCTCGCCGAGACGAGCAAGGCCTCGACATAGCACCTTACGTCACTCTACCCTCGGCCAAAATCAGCATTCACCCTCAAAACTCCAAACGTCGAGCCCCTGCTCCCAGGCCAAAGGTGCCAGACCCAAAACGCGTGCCTGGCCTCAAACCTCCCTTGGTGGCCCTCGCACAGCCCATTCACATTGGGGCTGCGGGCTCGCCGAGACGAGCAAGGCCTCGACATAGCACCTTACGTCACTCTACCCTCGGCCAAAATCAGCATTCACCCTCAAAACTCCAAACGTCGAGCCCCTGCTCCCAGGCCAAAGGTGCCAGACCCAAAACGCGTGCCTGGCCTCAAACCTCCCTTGGTGGCCCTCGCACAGCCCCATTCACATTGGGGCTGCGGGCTCGCCGAGACGAGCAAGGCCTCGACATAGCACCTTACGTCACTCTACCCTCGGCCAAAATCAGCATTCACCCTCAAAACTCCAAACGTCGAGCCCCTGCTCCCAGGCCAAAGGTGCCAGACCCAAAACGCGTGCCTGGCCTCAAACCTCCCTTGGTGGCCCTCGCACAGCCCCATTCACATTGGGGCTGCGGGCTCGCCGAGACGAGCAAGGCCTCGACATAGCACCTTACGTCACTCTACACTCGGCCAAAATCAGCATTCACCCTCAAAACTCCAAACGTCGAGCCCCTGCTCCCAGGCCAAAGGTGCCAGACCCAAAACGCGTGCCTGGCCTCAAACCTCCCTTGGTGGCCCTCGCACAGCCCATTCACATTGGGGCTGCGGGCTCGCCGAGACGAGCAAGGCCTCGACATAGCACCTTACGTCACTCTACCCTCGGCCAAAATCAGCATTCACCCTCAAAACTCCAAACGTCGAGCCCCTGCTCCCAGGCCAAAGGTGCCAGACCCAAAACGCGTGCCTGGCCTCAAACCTCCCTTGGTGGCCCTCGCACAGCCCCATTCACATTGGGGCTGCGGGCTCGCCGAGACGAGCAAGGCCTCGACATAGCACCTTACGTCACTCTACCCTCGGCCAAAATCAGCATTCACCCTCAAAACTCCAAACGTCGAGCCCCTGCTCCCAGGCCAAAGGTGCCAGACCCAAAACGCGTGCCTGGCCTCAAACCTCCCGTGGTGGCCCACGCACAGCCCCATTCACATTGGGGCTGCGGGCTCGCCGAGACGAGCAAGGCCTCGACATAGCACCTTACGTCACTCTACCCTCGGCCAAAATCAGCATTCACCCTCAAAACTCCAAACGTCGAGCCCCTGCTCCCAGGCCAAAGGTGCCAGACCCAAAACGCGTGCCTGGCCTCAAACCTCCCTTGGTGGCCCTCGCACAGCACCATTCACATTGGGGCTGCGGGCTCGCCGAGACGAGCAAGGCCTCGACATAGCACCTTACGTCACTCTACCCTCGGCCAAAATCAGCACTCACCCTCAAAACTCCAAACGTCGAGCCCCTGCTCCCAGGCCAAAGGTGCCAGACCCAAAACGCGTGCCTGGCCTCAAACCTCCCTTGGTGGCCCTCGCACAGCCCCATTCACATTGGGGCTGCGGGCTCGCCGAGACGAGCAAGGCCTCGACATAGCACCTTACGTCACTCTACCCTCGGCCAAAATCAGCATTCACCCTCAAAACTCCAAACGTCGAGCCCCTGCTCCCAGGCCAAAGGTGCCAGACCCAAAACGCGTGCCTGGCCTCAAACCTCCCTTGGTGGCCCTCGCACAGCACCATTCACATTGGGGCTGCGGGCTCGCCGAGACGAGCAAGGCCTCGACATAGCACCTTACGTCACTCTACCCTCGGCCAAAATCAGCATTCACCCTCAAAACTCCAAACGTCGAGCCCCTGCTCCCAGGCCAAAGGTGCCAGACCCAAAACGCGTGCCTGGCCTCAAACCTCCCTTGGTGGCCCTCGCACAGCCCCATTCACATTGGGGCTGCGGGCTCGCCGAGACGAGCAAGGCCTCGACATAGCACCTTACGTCACTCTACCCTCGGCCAAAATCAGCATTCACCCTCAAAACTCCAAACGTCGAGCCCCTGCTCCCAGGCCAAAGGTGCCAGACCCAAAACGCGTGCCTGGCCTCAAACCTCCCTTGGTGGCCCTCGCACAGCACCATTCACATTGGGGCTGCGGGCTCGCCGAGACGAGCAAGGCCTCGACATAGCACCTTACGTCACTCTACCCTCGGCCAAAATCAGCATTCACCCTCAAAACTCCAAACGTCGAGCCCCTGCTCCCAGGCCAAAGGTGCCAGACCCAAAACGCGTGCCTGGCCTCAAACCTCCCTTGGTGGCCCTCGCACAGCCCCATTCACATTGGGGCTGCGGGCTCGCCGAGACGAGCAAGGCCTCGACATAGCACCTTACGTCACTCTACCCTCGGCCAAAATCAGCATTCACCCTCAAAACTCCAAACGTCGAGCCCCTGCTCCCAGGCCAAAGGTGCCAGACCCAAAACGCGTGCCTGGCCTCAAACCTCCCTTGGTGGCCCTTGCACAGCCCCATTCACATTGGGGCTGCGGGCTCGCCGAGACGAGCAAGGCCTCGACATAGCACCTTACGTCACTCTACCCTCGGCCAAAATCAGCATTCACCCTCAAAACTCCAAACGTCGAGCCCCTGCTCCCAGGCCAAAGGTGCCAGACCCAAAACGCGTGCCTGGCCTCAAACCTCCCTTGGTGGCCCTCGCACAGCACCATTCACATTGGGGCTGCGGGCTCGCCGAGACGAGCAAGGCCTCGACATAGCACCTTACGTCACTCTACCCTCGGCCAAAATCAGCATTCACCCTCAAAACTCCAAACGTCGAGCCCCTGCTCCCAGGCCAAAGGTGCCAGACCCAAAACGCGTGCCTGGCCTCAAACCTCCCTTGGTGGCCCTCGCACAGCCCCATTCACATTGGGGCTGCGGGCTCGCCGAGACGAGCAAGGCCTCGACATAGCACCTTACGTCACTCTACCCTCGGCCAAAATCAGCATTCACCCTCAAAACTCCAAACGTCGAGCCCCTGCTCCCAGGCCAAAGGTGCCAGACCCAAAACGCGTGCCTGGCCTCAAACCTCCCTTGGTGGCCCTCGCACAGCCCCATTCACATTGGGGCTGCGGGCTCGCCGAGACGAGCAAGGCCTCGACATAGCACCTTACGTCACTCTACCCTCGGCCAAAATCAGCATTCACCCTCAAAACTCCAAACGTCGAGCCCCTGCTCCCAGGCCAAAGGTGCCAGACCCAAAACGCGTGCCTGGCCTCAAACCTCCCTTGGTGGCCCTCGCACAGCCCACTCACATTGGGGCTGCGGGCTCGCCGAGACGAGCAAGGCCTCGACATAGCACCTTACGTCACTCTACCCTCGGCCAAAATCAGCATTCACCCTCAAAACTCCAAACGTCGAGCCCCTGCTCCCAGGCCAAAGGTGCCAGACCCAAAACGCGTGCCTGGCCTCAAACCTCCCTTGGTGGCCCTCGCACAGCCCCATTCACATTGGGGCTGCGGGCTCGCCGAGACGAGCAAGGCCTCGACATAGCACCTTACGTCACTCTACCCTCGGCCAAAATCAGCATTCACCCTCAAAACTCCAAACGTCGAGCCCCTGCTCCCAGGCCAAAGGTGCCAGACCCAAAACGCGTGCCTGGCCTCAAACCTCCCTTGGTGGCCCTCGCACAGCCCCATTCACATTGGGGCTGCGGGCTCGCCGAGACGAGCAAGGCCTCGACATAGCACCTTACGTCACTCTACCCTCGGCCAAAATCAGCATTCACCCTCAAAACTCCAAACGTCGAGCCCCTGCTCCCAGGCCAAAGGTGCCAGACCCAAAACGCGTGCCTGGCCTCAAACCTCCCTTGGTGGCCCTCGCACAGCACCATTCACATTGGGGCTGCGGGCTCGCCGAGACGAGCAAGGCCTCGACATAGCACCTTACGTCACTCTACCCTCGGCCAAAATCAGCATTCACCCTCAAAACTCCAAACGTCGAGCCCCTGCTCCCAGGCCAAAGGTGCCAGACCCAAAACGCGTGCCTGGCCTCAAACCTCCCTTGGTGGCCCTCGCACAGCCCCATTCACACATTGGGGCTGCGGGCTCGCCGAGACGAGCAAGGCCTCGACATAGCACCTTACGTCACTCTACCCTCGGCCAAAATCAGCATTCACCCTCAAAACTCCAAACGTCGAGCCCCTGCTCCCAGGCCAAAGGTGCCAGACCCAAAACGCGTGCCTGGCCTCAAACCTCCCTTGGTGGCCCTCGCACAGCCCCATTCACATTGGGGCTGCGGGCTCGCCGAGACGAGCAAGGCCTCGACATAGCACCTTACGTCACTCTACCCTCGGCCAAAATCAGCATTCACCCTCAAAACTCCAAACGTCGAGCCCCTGCTCCCAGGCCAAAGGTGCCAGACCCAAAACGCGTGCCTGGCCTCAAACCTCCCTTGGTGGCCCTCGCACAGCCCCATTCACATTGGGGCTGCGGGCTCGCCGAGACGAGCAAGGCCTCGACATAGCACCTTACGTCACTCTACCCTCGGCCAAAATCAGCATTCACCCTCAAAACTCCAAACGTCGAGCCCCTGCTCCCAGGCCAAAGGTGCCAGACCCAAAACGCGTGCCTGGCCTCAAACCTCCCTTGGTGGCCCTCGCACAGCCCCATTCACATTGGGGCTGCGGGCTCGCCGAGACGAGCAAGGCCTCGACATAGCACCTTACGTCACTCTACCCTCGGCCAAAATCAGCATTCACCCTCAAAACTCCAAACGTCGAGCCCCTGCTCCCAGGCCAAAGGTGCCAGACCCAAAACGCGTGCCTGGCCTCAAACCTCCCTTGGTGGCCCTCGCACAGCCCCATTCACATTGGGGCTGCGGGCTCGCCGAGACGAGCAAGGCCTCGACATAGCACCTTACGTCACTCTACCCTCGGCCAAAATCAGCATTCACCCTCAAAACTCCAAACGTCGAGCCCCTGCTCCCAGGCCAAAGGTGCCAGACCCAAAACGCGTGCCTGGCCTCAAACCTCCCTTGGTGGCCCTCGCACAGCCCCATTCACATTGGGGCTGCGGGCTCGCCGAGACGAGCAAGGCCTCGACATAGCACCTTACGTCACTCTACCCTCGGCCAAAATCAGCATTCACCCTCAAAACTCCAAACGTCGAGCCCCTGCTCCCAGGCCAAAGGTGCCAGACCCAAAACGCGTGCCTGGCCTCAAACCTCCCTTGGTGGCCCTCGCACAGCCCCATTCACATTGGGGCTGCGGGCTCGCCGAGACGAGCAAGGCCTCGACATAGCACCTTACGTCACTCTACCCTCGGCCAAAATCAGCATTCACCCTCAAAACTCCAAACGTCGAGCCCCTGCTCCCAGGCCAAAGGTGCCAGACCCAAAACGCGTGCCTGGCCTCAAACCTCCCTTGGTGGCCCTCGCACAGCCCCATTCACATTGGGGCTGCGGGCTCGCCGAGACGAGCAAGGCCTCGACATAGCACCTTACGTCACTCTACCCTCGGCCAAAATCAGCACTCACCCTCAAAACTCCAAACGTCGAGCCCCTGCTCCCAGGCCAAAGGTGCCAGACCCAAAACGCGTGCCTGGCCTCAAACCTCCCTTGGTGGCCCTCGCACAGCCCCATTCACATTGGGGCTGCGGGCTCGCCGAGACGAGCAAGGCCTCGACATAGCACCTTACGTCACTCTACCCTCGGCCAAAATCAGCATTCACCCTCAAAACTCCAAACGTCGAGCCCCTGCTCCCAGGCCAAAGGTGCCAGACCCAAAACGCGTGCCTGGCCTCAAACCTCCCTTGGTGGCCCTCGCACAGCCCCATTCACATTGGGGCTGCGGGCTCGCCGAGACGAGCAAGGCCTCGACATAGCACCTTACGTCACTCTACCCTCGGCCAAAATCAGCATTCACCCTCAAAACTCCAAACGTCGAGCCCCTGCTCCCAGGCCAAAGGTGCCAGACCCAAAACGCGTGCCTGGCCTCAAACCTCCCTTGGTGGCCCTCGCACAGCCCCATTCACATTGGGGCTGCGGGCTCGCCGAGACGAGCAAGGCCTCGACATAGCACCTTACGTCACTCTACCCTCGGCCAAAATCAGCATTCACCCTCAAAACTCCAAACGTCGAGCCCCTGCTCCCAGGCCAAAGGTGCCAGACCCAAAACGCGTGCCTGGCCTCAAACCTCCCTTGGTGGCCCTCGCACAGCCCCATTCACATTGGGGCTGCGGGCTCGCCGAGACGAGCAAGGCCTCGACATAGCACCTTACGTCACTCTACCCTCGGCCAAAATCAGCATTCACCCTCAAAACTCCAAACGTCGAGCCCCTGCTCCCAGGCCAAAGGTGCCAGACCCAAAACGCGTGCCTGGCCTCAAACCTCCCTTGGTGGCCCTCGCACAGCCCCATTCACATTGGGGCTGCGGGCTCGCCGAGACGAGCAAGGCCTCGACATAGCACCTTACGTCACTCTACCCTCGGCCAAAATCAGCATTCACCCTCAAAACTCCAAACGTCGAGCCCCTGCTCCCAGGCCAAAGGTGCCAGACCCAAAACGCGTGCCTGGCCTCAAACCTCCCTTGGTGGCCCTCGCACAGCCCCATTCACATTGGGGCTGCGGGCTCGCCGAGACGAGCAAGGCCTCGACATAGCACCTTACGTCACTCTACCCTCGGCCAAAATCAGCATTCACCCTCAAAACTCCAAACGTCGAGCCCCTGCTCCCAGGCCAAAGGTGCCAGACCCAAAACGCGTGCCTGGCCTCAAACCTCCCTTGGTGGCCCTCGCACAGCCCCATTCACATTGGGGCTGCGGGCTCGCCGAGACGAGCAAGGCCTCGACATAGCACCTTACGTCACTCTACCCTCGGCCAAAATCAGCATTCACCCTCAAAACTCCAAACGTCGAGCCCCTGCTCCCAGGCCAAAGGTGCCAGACCCAAAACGCGTGCCTGGCCTCAAACCTCCCTTGGTGGCCCTCGCACAGCCCCATTCACATTGGGGCTGCGGGCTCGCCGAGACGAGCAAGGCCTCGACATAGCACCTTACGTCACTCTACCCTCGCCCAAAATCAGCATTCACCCTCAAAACTCCAAACGTCGAGCCCCTGCTCCCAGGCCAAAGGTGCCAGACCCAAAACGCGTGCCTGGCCTCAAACCTCCCTTGGTGGCCCTCGCACAGCCCCATTCACATTGGGGCTGCGGGCTCGCCGAGACGAGCAAGGCCTCGACATAGCACCTTACGTCACTCTACCCTCGGCCAAAATCAGCATTCACCCTCAAAACTCCAAACGTCGAGCCCCTGCTCCCAGGCCAAAGGTGCCAGACCCAAAACGCGTGCCTGGCCTCAAACCTCCCTTGGTGGCCCTCGCACAGCCCCATTCACATTGGGGCTGCGGGCTCGCCGAGACGAGCAAGGCCTCGACATAGCACCTTACGTCACTCTACCCTCGGCCAAAATCAGCATTCACCCTCAAAACTCCAAACGTCGAGCCCCTGCTCCCAGGCCAAAGGTGCCAGACCCAAAACGCGTGCCTGGCCTCAAACCTCCCTTGGTGGCCCTCGCACAGCCCCATTCACATTGGGGCTGCGGGCTCGCCGAGACGAGCAAGGCCTCGACATAGCACCTTACGTCACTCTACCCTCGGCCAAAATCAGCATTCACCCTCAAAACTCCAAACGTCGAGCCCCTGCTCCCAGGCCAAAGGTGCCAGACCCAAAACGCGTGCCTGGCCTCAAACCTCCCTTGGTGGCCCTCGCACAGCCCCATTCACATTGGGGCTGCGGGCTCGCCGAGACGAGCAAGGCCTCGACATAGCACCTTACGTCACTCTACCCTCGGCCAAAATCAGCATTCACCCTCAAAACTCCAAACGTCGAGCCCCTGCTCCCAGGTCAAAGGTGCCAGACCCAAAACGCGTGCCTGGCCTCAAACCTCCCTTGGTGGCCCTCGCACAGCCCCATTCACATTGGGGCTGCGGGCTCGCCGAGACGAGCAAGGCCTCGACATAGCACCTTACGTCACTCTACCCTCGGCCAAAATCAGCATTCACCCTCAAAACTCCAAACGTCGAGCCCCTGCTCCCAGGCCAAAGGTGCCAGACCCAAAACGCGTGCCTGGCCTCAAACCTCCCTTGGTGGCCCTCGCACAGCCCCATTCACATTGGGGCTGCGGGCTCGCCGAGACGAGCAAGGCCTCGACATAGCACCTTACGTCACTCTACCCTCGGCCAAAATCAGCATTCACCCTCAAAACTCCAAACGTCGAGCCCCTGCTCCCAGGCCAAAGGTGCCAGACCCAAAACGCGTGCCTGGCCTCAAACCTCCCTTGGTGGCCCTCGCACAGCCCCATTCACCTTGGGGCTGCGGGCTCGCCGAGACGAGCAAGGCCTCGACATAGCACCTTACGTCACTCTACCCTCGGCCAAAATCAGCATTCACCCTCAAAACTCCAAACGTCGAGCCCCTGCTCCCAGGCCAAAGGTGCCAGACCCAAAACGCGTGCCTGGCCTCAAACCTCCCTTGGTGGCCCTCGCACAGCCCCATTCACATTGGGGCTGCGGGCTCGCCGAGACGAGCAAGGCCTCGACATAGCACCTTACGTCACTCTACCCTCGGCCAAAATCAGCATTCACCCTCAAAACTCCAAACGTCGAGCCCCTGCTCCCAGGCCAAAGGTGCCAGACCCAAAACGCGTGCCTGGCCTCAAACCTCCCTTGGTGGCCCTCGCACAGCCCCATTCACATTGGGGCTGCGGGCTCGCCGAGACGAGCAAGGCCTCGACATAGCACCTTACGTCACTCTACCCTCGGCCAAAATCAGCATTCACCCTCAAAACTCCAAACGTCGAGCCCCTGCTCCCAGGCCAAAGGTGCCAGACCCAAAACGCGTGCCTGGCCTCAAACCTCCCTTGGTGGCCCTCGCACAGCCCCATTCACATTGGGGCTGCGGGCTCGCCGAGACGAGCAAGGCCTCGACATAGCACCTTACGTCACTCTACCCTCGGCCAAAATCAGCATTCACCCTCAAAACTCCAAACGTCGAGCCCCTGCTCCCAGGCCAAAGGTGCCAGACCCAAAACGCGTGCCTGGCCTCAAACCTCCCTTGGTGGCCCTCGCACAGCCCCATTCACATTGGGGCTGCGGGCTCGCCGAGACGAGCAAGGCCTCGACATAGCACCTTACGTCACTCTACCCTCGGCCAAAATCAGCATTCACCCTCAAAACTCCAAACGTCGAGCCCCTGCTCCCAGGCCAAAGGTGCCAGACCCAAAACGCGTGCCTGGCCTCAAACCTCCCTTGGTGGCCCTCGCACAGCCCCATTCACCTTGGGGCTGCGGGCTCGCCGAGACGAGCAAGGCCTCGACATAGCACCTTACGTCACTCTACCCTCGGCCAAAATCAGCATTCACCCTCAAAACTCCAAACGTCGAGCCCCTGCTCCCAGGTCAAAGGTGCCAGACCCAAAACGCGTGCCTGGCCTCAAACCTCCCTTGGTGGCCCTCGCACAGCCCCATTCACATTGGGGCTGCGGGCTCGCCGAGACGAGCAAGGCCTCGACATAGCACCTTACGTCACTCTACCCTCGGCCAAAATCAGCATTCACCCTCAAAACTCCAAACGTCGAGCCCCTGCTCCCAGGCCAAAGGTGCCAGACCCAAAACGCGTGCCTGGCCTCAAACCTCCCTTGGTGGCCCTCGCACAGCCCCATTCACATTGGGGCTGCGGGCTCGCCGAGACGAGCAAGGCCTCGACATAGCACCTTACGTCACTCTACCCTCGGCCAAAATCAGCATTCACCCTCAAAACTCCAAACGTCGAGCCCCTGCTCCCAGGCCAAAGGTGCCAGACCCAAAACGCGTGCCTGGCCTCAAACCTCCCTTGGTGGCCCTCGCACAGCCCCATTCACATTGGGGCTGCGGGCTCGCCGAGACGAGCAAGGCCTCGACATAGCACCTTACGTCACTCTACCCTCGGCCAAAATCAGCATTCACCCTCAAAACTCCAAACGTCGAGCCCCTGCTCCCAGGCCAAAGGTGCCAGACCCAAAACGCGTGCCTGGCCTCAAACCTCCCTTGGTGGCCCTCGCACAGCCCCATTCACATTGGGGCTGCGGGCTCGCCGAGACGAGCAAGGCCTCGACATAGCACCTTACGTCACTCTACCCTCGGCCAAAATCAGCATTCACCCTCAAAACTCCAAACGTCGAGCCCCTGCTCCCAGGCCAAAGGTGCCAGACCCAAAACGCGTGCCTGGCCTCAAACCTCCCTTGGTGGCCCTCGCACAGCCCCATTCACATTGGGGCTGCGGGCTCGCCGAGACGAGCAAGGCCTCGACATAGCACCTTACGTCACTCTACCCTCGGCCAAAATCAGCATTCACCCTCAAAACTCCAAACGTCGAGCCCCTGCTCCCAGGCCAAAGGTGCCAGACCCAAAACGCGTGCCTGGCCTCAAACCTCCCTTGGTGGCCCTCGCACAGCCCCATTCACATTGGGGCTGCGGGCTCGCCGAGACGAGCAAGGCCTCGACATAGCACCTTACGTCACTCTACCCTCGGCCAAAATCAGCATTCACCCTCAAAACTCCAAACGTCGAGCCCCTGCTCCCAGGCCAAAGGTGCCAGACCCAAAACGCGTGCCTGGCCTCAAACCTCCCTTGGTGGCCCTCGCACAGCACCATTCACATTGGGGCTGCGGGCTCGCCGAGACGAGCAAGGCCTCGACATAGCACCTTACGTCACTCTACTCTCGGCCAAAATCAGCATTCACCCTCAAAACTCCAAACGTCGAGCCCCTGCTCCCAGGCCAAAGGTGCCAGACCCAAAACGCGTGCCTGGCCTCAAACCTCCCTTGGTGGCCCTCGCACAGCCCCATTCACATTGGGGCTGCGGGCTCGCCGAGACGAGCAAGGCCTCGACATAGCACCTTACGTCACTCTACCCTCGGCCAAAATCAGCATTCACCCTCAAAACTCCAAACGTCGAGCCCCTGCTCCCAGGCCAAAGGTGCCAGACCCAAAACGCGTGCCTGGCCTCAAACCTCCCTTGGTGGCCCTCGCACAGCCCCATTCACATTGGGGCTGCGGGCTCGCCGAGACGAGCAAGGCCTCGACATAGCACCTTACGTCACTCTACCCTCGGCCAAAATCAGCATTCACCCTCAAAACTCCAAACGTCGAGCCCCTGCTCCCAGGCCAAAGGTGCCAGACCCAAAACGCGTGCCTGGCCTCAAACCTCCCTTGGTGGCCCTCGCACAGCCCCATTCACTTGGGGCTGCGGGCTCGCCGAGACGAGCAAGGCCTCGACATAGCACCTTACGTCACTCTACCCTCGGCCAAAATCAGCATTCACCCTCAAAACTCCAAACGTCGAGCCCCTGCTCCCAGGCCAAAGGTGCCAGACCCAAAACGCGTGCCTGGCCTCAAACCTCCCTTGGTGGCCCTCGCACAGCCCCATTCACATTGGGGCTGCGGGCTCGCCGAGACGAGCAAGGCCTCGACATAGCACCTTACGTCACTCTACCCTCGGCCAAAATCAGCATTCACCCTCAAAACTCCAAACGTCGAGCCCCTGCTCCCAGGCCAAAGGTGCCAGACCCAAAACGCGTGCCTGGCCTCAAACCTCCCTTGGTGGCCCTCGCACAGCCCATTCACACTGGGGCTGCGGGCTCGCCGAGACGAGCAAGGCCTCGACATAGCACCTTACGTCACTCTACCCTCGGCCAAAATCAGCATTCACCCTCCAAACTCCAAACGTCGAGCCCCTGCTCCCAGGCCAAAGGTGCCAGACCCAAAACGCGTGCCTGGCCTCAAACCTCCCTTGGTGGCCCTCGCACAGCCCCACTCACATTGGGGCTGCGGGCTCGCCGAGACGAGCAAGGCCTCGACATAGCACCTTACGTCACTCTACTCTCGGCCAAAATCAGCATTCACCCTCAAAACTCCAAACGTCGAGCCCCTGCTCCCAGGCCAAAGGTGCCAGACCCAAAACGCGTGCCTGGCCTCAAACCTCCCTTGGTGGCCCTCGCACAGCCCCATTCACCTTGGGGCTGCGGGCTCGCCGAGACGAGCAAGGGCTCGACATAGCACCTTACGTCACTCTACCCTCGGCCAAAATCAGCATTCACCCTCAAAACTCCAAACGTCGAGCCCCTGCTCCCAGGCCAAAGGTGCCAGACCCAAAACGCGTGCCTGGCCTCAAACCTCCCTTGGTGGCCCTCGCACAGCCCCATTCACATTGGGGCTGCGGGCTCGCCGAGACGAGCAAGGCATCGACATAGCACCTTACGTCACTCTACTCTCGGCCAAAATCAGCATTCACTCTCAAAACTCCAAACGTCGAGCCCCTGCTCCCAGGCCAAAGGTGCCAGACCCAAAACGCGTGCCTGGCCTCAAACCTCCCTTGGTGGCCCTCGCACAGCCCCATTCACATTGGGGCTGCGGGCTCGCCGAGACGAGCAAGGGCTCGGCATAGCACCTTACGTCACTCTACTCTCGGCCAAAATCAGCACTCACCTCAAAACTCCAAACGTCGATCCCCTGCTCCCAGGCCAAAGGTGCCAGACCCAAAACGCGTGCCTGGCCTCAAACCTCCCTTGGTGGCCCTCGCACAGCCCCATTCACATTGGGGCTGCGGGCTCGCCGAGACGAGCAAGGCCTCGACATAGCACCTTACGTCACTCTACCCTCGGACTCACACTAGAGCGTCACTCTAGGTGAACACGCTAGTGATTTTTGTACGCGATCCCGACGAGCCTTGTTGAAATACGGAGGAATGACCGCGCAAACTTTTAATGAGATCCTCGCAATTAGCGTCTTTGTGGATGAAGCAGCCCCGATATACAGGAATACGTTAAAGAACGTACGCTGGGTGGTAGGGATAAAATTTCCGGAAGATTTTGAGTGTTGCTGTGTTTGTATGCGATGGATGGGAGGAAAGGAAAAAAAATCGAGCTGCTTATAGAGAGGAAAAAACCCAAAAGAAACAGGAGAAAACTTACTGGCTGCGGCTTTTGCAAGGACTCTGCAAATGAGAGATAGGGTCTGGGGAGAGAAGATCAGATTCACGGTCTGAGTTAAGACCAGGAAGAAGGGAAAAAGAACAGGGAAAGAATGCTGGAAGGGAGCCGCTATGCCGTATTGGGAATTTAGAACACTTACGGTGGGAATGCCCATGCCAGCCGCGGGACAGGACGCCAGGAAAAGCTTCGCATGGGGGAAATTTCCCCAGGAAGTCTCGCAGTCACGGTGACTAGAGGAACGGGACCCTGTGGAACTGGAGAGGAGCTAGAAAAATTAGAAGAATTGGAAATTTTCAATATGCGGGTAACCCAATTGGACCAGCAGGGACGTATTGTAGGTAGAATTGAAGGTTGTGAAGTCGAATTCTTGGTAGATGCAGAAGCTGCGTTATGCCTTTTGCATTTTACCCCGAAAGGATCTAGGATCGCGGACAAAATTTTAATACGTGGAGTCACAGGACAGAAAGAGCAGAATTTAAGTAAACCTCTATTAGTAACTACAGGTAACAAGAGTATATGGGAGGCAATGTGTATTAGCAGAGGAGTCCCAGCGTGCCCGTTGGCGAGAGATCTCTTGCGGGCTCCGGACGTAGAATTACACTTGCTACCACCTGACGGAATGGATTTAGTAATCATGGGAGTGGCTGTGGTCACTGAAATCCCAAATAAGGAGCCAAAAAATACCGGAAGTATTACAATCTGTACCAACAAAGCTGCGGAGTAAAACTAGCACGGATGTAGGATTGCTAGTTTCGGCTCAAACCTGTGAACACAAAAACAAAGGGAGGAAGCCCACTTCCGGCTATGAAACAGTATCCTATTTCCCGAGAGGCTGAAAAAAGCATTCAAAAGCAAATAGACCGATATTAGCTCAAGGCGTTTTAAAAGTACGTACGTCACCATAAAATACTCCTTACTCCCTGTAAAAAATAATGGATTGGATGAGGATGGGGACCCAGAGCAGCATTTTGTACAAATTTTGCGGGTAATTAATCAGCACGTAGTGACAGCTCATCCAGTAGTGCCCAATCCCTCTGCTATACGTGTACAAATACGCAAATATTTGGGCAAAATATTTCACTGTGATCGATTTCACCACCGCCTTCTCTAGTATCCCATTAGATGGAGACAGCCGGCTTTTATTTGCCTCTGCAAAAAGGACAGACTGCCTAAGTCTGAGCTCCTGCGCAGACTCCGTCAGAACCACGGAAGATGCTGAACCTGAGTGAATCACGGCCGCGTTACTGTTCAGGCCTTTCTCTGCACTAACATTACTATGTAGGGACGTGTAACCTATCCAAAGGTTTATTAGAGTCCATTCAAGACAACTAACAATTTCCATCCATCAGCAAAGCGGCAGGTAGATGCTTGATTAGAGAATAACCCTTTATAGATAGATGGCTGGGCACTTGTATCCTGCTCAGCATAACACCAGCAGAAAATTATATTTTTTTTTATAAGCACCTCTAAATTTTGGGTAGCGATTCGCATTTCCAGGACACTGATTATTAATCAAAGTAGCACTTTAAGGGACTATGTGACAGGTGGGGGGGGCATTCTAGTACGTCTTTAAAGATTATTTGTTTTGTGGGAGTGAAGCGTACGCAATCATACTTTGAGCGGAAGAAATAAAGGCCTGTCAGAGAAAAAAAAAAAAAATCTGTTCTGTAGCACCGCCGAGAGGGATAAATAGCCCCCAAAACCTCATTGTACTTCGGAAACTCTGACGATTAACCGTTTAGCATATAAACCGTGAGAATTTCCAAGCCTGGAGGAGGAGGGAAAAGTTCTCAAAAAAATACTGTCCAGTCTCCTGGACGTCACCTCAGATACCACTGGTCAAGACCTAGCGGTTACATCTTTAGAATAAGCTACACAAGCGCTATGGGATGTATTTCTAAAGGACTAATGAGATGTACTGTCGACAAAAATCATCGAGATGAATTAGAGAGCCAGGAGTTTACATAACAAAAGTATCAGACTTTGAAACTACCTCGGAGTCCCCTTATTCCCCAACACCTCGCTCTTCCACACTGGCTGTCCTGAGGTGTCCCGCCCTGGGGATAAGTTACACTTGGTTTACTCTGAGCGTTGAGATGCTCGTATGAGACCCAACTCACCAAGGCAAAAAACCTGCAGACACAGCTGTAGTAACACCGCAGTCACTTTCAGATCCATTTGCTTATTTTGTTCTTGTAATTATTTTTCATCTCTCCTCTGTTCTAATGGTAATAACAACTATAAATAGCAAACACCCATGGACTTGAGCAGTGGCTTGGGACATACTGACGCATACGCATCAAAAAAAATGCCAGGCTTCAGGTGACGTCAATATACCTCCGGTATATCAAATTACTTTAAAGTTCAAAAACATACTTTTAATTTTTAATGACTTAGCGTATGGTAGAACCAAAAGATGGAACAAACTTTCCCTGGAGGGAGGATCGGACGACCGCTGGTCGGTCTGGGTTCTTAAACCAACCTCCCTCTGTTTATGTATCACACACTTCTTACCACGATGCTATCTGAACGCCTTTCCAAGCAATTAAACCCAGGCAAGTTGAATAAGCATTTTCTCACATCATCCTACATTTTGTCTTGGCCACATCCAGGGGGGAAAAAAAAAAAAAAATTATTGTGTTGGTTTTCATCTCATGTAGAACTCCATACCTACTAAAGAAGTAGCATTAGAGCAGAGCTGGATGCAGCTGGCCGGGGACACGCGCTCTCCCCAGCTGAGTGCGCTGCGCGGTCCCAACCTCGGTCATGCACCAAGAGAAGGCTATTTCTGGTAGCTACTAAGAATCATTAAATAAGTGAATGACTTAAAATTTGCATAGAGAAATAAGAAATGGAAAAACCTCAGTGAAAGAGCAGTAAGGGAATCTGTGAAGCTCTTATTCACAAGGCTGTTTTCTAGCCTGTAGTGGGTTTGTGAGATGCTCTATTTAATAAGATCACGTTAGATGCGATTTATAATGATGCCGACTGAAGGAGCTAATCCGATACCAAGAAAACTGCGATATTCAAACTTACTTTCTGTGCCGAGTTGAATTATTGCGCCCCTCTTTCTGCTAATGCTAGATTGTTCGTGTGCCACATATTTTTATGCTTTTTTTTTCCCCCATATATGAAATTTTTGTTAGTTATTTTGAGAGCTGAGCCTCAGGACTGACAATTGACTGTTTTCCAAAGGATCAGTTTTAAACGTCTCTCCATATTGAGGAGGTAGCAGCCATTAAAAAGAACTGAAGCAGAGGATCCCTGGTCTTAACTGATCTCGTGGGGCAGAAGGAATGAGAATATAAAGGCTGTGTAAGGGAAACACCAGCCCTGCTGAGAGATAAAGGCGGGTGTTGCAAGAGATAAGGGTGAAGAGAGAACGAACGGTTGGGGAAACCAGCCTGAGCAGCAAGATGGGGTAGCAGGACTGTTTATGATAAACGCAGCTCCTTGGGATACCTGGCCTCGCAATGTGGGCAAGCGGCCTGGAATTCCCAGGATGTGTTTGCAATTAGCAACGAGGAGGAGGCAGCACCGATCAAAACTCCAGGAATGAAA
>NW_026561667.1:0-53554 GCF_028858705.1 Grus americana | reverse complement strand
AGCGTGGCGCAGTGCGATGCGTGCAGCGCGGCAGCCTTGGCCTCTATTGTGAGGTGTTTGAAGTGCAGCGGGCGAGGCGCAGCACGGCGACCCCGACTCCATTGTCAGGCGCTGAAAGTAGAGAGGGGCGCGGCGCAGCGCGGCACGCCGGCCGCCTTCATTATTAGGCGGTGCAAGTGCAGCGTGGGCGGCGCGCAGCGCTTCGCGCACAAACTCCATTGTCAGGCGGTGCATGTGCAGAGGGGCGCAGCACAGCGCGGCAGCCCTGGCCTCCATTGTGTGGCGGTGCAATTACAGCGGGGCTTGGGGCAGCGCAGCAGCTCCAGCCTGCATTGTGAGGCAGTGCAAGTGCAGCGGGGCGCCACGGCAGCACAATGGCCCTGGCCTGCATTGTGAGGCAGTGCAAGTGCAGCAGGGCGTCACGCAGCACAACGGCCCTGGCCTGCATATGAGGCAGTGCAAGTGCAGCGGGGCGTGGCGCAGGGCGGCATCCCTGGCCTCCATTGTGAGGCGGTGCAAATACAGCACAGAACAGTGCTGCGCGGCAGGCCCGGCCTCCACTGTGAGGCGTTGCATGCGCAGCGGGGCGTGGCGCAGCACGGCTGGCTGGGCCTCCATTGTGAGGCGTTGCAAGTAGAGCGGGGCGTGGCACATGCGGCTGGCCCCGCTTCGATTGTGAGGCAATACAAGTTCTAAGGGTGCGGCACAGCGTGGCAGCCCCAGCCTGCATTGTGAGGCGCTGGAAGTGCAGGGGGGCGCAGCACAGCATAGTGGCCCCGGCCTCCATTGTGAGGCGGTGCCAGTACAGCGTGGCGCAGTGCGATGCGTTGCAGCGCGGCAGCCTTGGCCTCTATTGTGAGGTGGTTGAAGTGCAGCGGGCGAGGCGCAGCACGGCGACCCCGGACTCCATTGTCAGGCGCTGAAAGTAGAGAGGGGCGCGGCGCAGCGCGGCCCGCCCGGCCTTCATTATTAGGCGGTGCAAGTGCAGCGTGGGGCAGCGCAGCGCTTCGCGCACAAACTCCATTGTCAGGCGGTGCATGTGCAGAGGGGCGCAGCACAGCGCGGCAGCCCTGGCCTCCATTGTGTGGCGGTGCAATTACAGCGGGGCTTGGGGCAGCGCAGCAGCTCCAGCCTGCATTGTGAGGCAGTGCAAGTGCAGCGGGGCGCCACGCAGCACAATGGCCCTGGCCTGCATTGTGAGGCAGTGCAAGTGCAGCGGCGTGGCGCAGTGGCGGCATCCCTGGCCTCCATTGTGAGGCGGTGCAAATACAGCACAGAACAGTGCTGCGCGGCAGGCCCGGCCTCCACTGTGAGGCCTTGCATGCGCAGCGGGGCGTGGCGCAGCACGGCTGCCTGGGCCTCCATTGTGAGGCGTTGCAAGTAGAGTGGGGCGTGGCACATGGCGGCTGGCCCCGCTTCGATTGTGAGGCAATACAAGTTCTAAGGGGTGCGGCACAGCGTGGCAGCCCCAGCCTGCATTGTGAGGCGCTGGAAGTGCAGGGGGGCGCAGCACAGCATAGTGGCCCCGGCCTCCATTGTGAGGCGGTGCCAGTACAGCGTGGCGCAGTGCGATGCGGTGCAGCGCGGCAGCCTTGGCCTCTATTGTGAGGTGGTTGAAGTGCAGCGGGCGAGGCGCAGCACGGCGACCCCGGACTCCATTGTCAGGCGCTGAAAGTAGAGAGGGCGCGGCGCAGCGCGGCACGCCCGGCCTTCATTATTAGGCGGTGCAAGTGCAGTGTGGGGCAGCGCAGCGCTTCGCGCACAAACTCCATTGTCAGGCGGTGCATGTGCAGAGGGGCGCAGCACAGCGCGGCAGCCCTGGCCTCCATTGTGGCGGTGCAATTACAGCGGGGCTTGGGGCAGCGCAGCAGCTCCAGCCTGCATTGTGAGGCAGTGCAAGTGCAGCGGGGCGCCACGCAGCACAATGGCCCTGGCCTGCATTGTGAGGCAGTGCAAGTGCAGCAGGGCGTCACGCAGCACAACGGCCCTGGCCTGCATTATGAGGCAGTGCAAGTGCAGCGGGGCGTGGCGCAGGGCGGCATCCCTGGCCTCCATTGTGAGGCGGTGCAAATACAGCACAGAACAGTGCTGCACGGCAGGCCCGGCCTCCACTGTGAGGCGTTGCATGCGCAGCGGGGCGTGGCGCATTACGGCTGGCTGGGCCTCCATTGTGAGGCGTTGCAAGTACAGCGGGGCGTGGCACATGGAGGCTGGCCCCGCTTCGATTGTGAGGCAATACAAGTTCTAAGGGGTGCAGCACAGCGTGGCAGCCCCAGCCTGCATTGTGAGGCGCTGGAAGTGCAGGGGGGCGCAGCACAGCATAGTGGCCCCGGCCTCCATTGTGAGGCGGTGCCAGTACAGCGTGGCGCAGTGCGATGCGGTGCAGCGCGGCAGCCTTGGCCTCTATTGTGAGGTGGTTGAAGTGCAGCGGGCGAGGCGCAGCACGGCGACCCCGGACTCCATTGTCAGGCGCTGAAAGTAGAGAGGGGCGCGGCGCAGCGCGGCACGCCCGGCCTTCATTATTAGGCGGTGCAAGTGCAGCGTGGGGCAGCGCAGCGCTTCGCGCACAAACTCCATTGTCAGGCGGTGCATGTGCAGAGGGGGCGCAGCACAGCGCGGCAGCCCTGGCCTCCATTGTGTGGCGGTGCAATTACAGCGGGGCTTGGGGCAGCGCAGCAGCTCCAGCCTGCATTGTGAGGCAGTGCAAGTGCAGCGGGGCGCCACGCAGCACAATGGCCCTGGCCTGCATTGTGAGGCAGTGCAAGTGCAGCAGGGCGTCACGCAGCACAACGGCCCTGGCCTGCATTATGAGGCAGTGCAAGTGCAGCGGGGCGTGGCGCAGGGCGGCATCCCTGGCCTCCATTGTGAGGCGGTGCAAATACAGCACAGAACAGTGCTGCACGGCAGGCCTGGCCTCCACTGTGAGGCGTTGCATGCGCAGCGGGGCGTGGCGCATTACGGCTGGCTGGGCCTCCATTGTGAGGCGTTGCAAGTACAGCGGGGCGTGGCACATGGCGGCTGGCCCCGCTTCGATTGTGAGGCAATACAAGTTCTAAGGGGTGCGGCACAGCGTGGCAGCCCCAGCCTGCATTGTGAGGCGCTGGAAGTGCAGGGGGGGCGCAGCACAGCATAGTGGCCCCGGCCTCCATTGTGAGGCGGTGCCAGTACAGCGTGGCGCAGTGCGATGCGGTGCAGCGCGGCAGCCTTGGCCTCTATTGTGAGGTGGTTGAAGTGCAGCGGGCGAGGCGCAGCACGGCGACCCCGGACTCCATTGTCAGGCGCTGAAAGTAGAGAGGGGCGCGGCGCAGCGTGGCACGCCCGGCCTTCATTATTAGGCGGTGCAAGTGCAGCGTGGGGCAGCGCAGCGCTTCGCGCACAAACTCCATTGTCAGGCGGTGCATGTGCAGAGGGGCGCAGCACAGCGCGGCAGCCCTGGCCTCCATTGTGTGGCGGTGCAATTACAGCGGGGCTTGGGGCAGCGCAGCAGCTCCAGCCTGCATTGTGAGGCAGTGCAAGTGCAGCGGGGCGCCACGCAGCACAACAGCTTTGGCCTGCATTGTGAGGCAGTGCAAGTGCAGCGGGGCGTGGCGCAGGGCGGCATCCCTGGCCTCCATTGTGAGGCGGTGCAAATACAGCACAGAACAGTGCTGCGCGGCAGGCCCGGCCTTCACTGTGAGGCGTTGCATGCGCAGCGGGGCGTGGCGCAGCACGGCTGGCTGGGCCTCCATTGTGAGGCGTTGCAAGTAGAGTGGGGCGTGGCACATGGCGGCTGGCCCCGCTTCGATTGTGAGGCAATACAAGTTCTAAGGGGTGCGGCACAGCGTGGCAGCCCCAGCCTGCATTGTGAGGCGCTGGAAGTGCAGGGGGGGCGCAGCACAGCATAGTGGCCCCGGCCTCCATTGTGAGGCGGTGCCAGTACAGCGTGGCGCAGTGCGATGCGGTGCAGCGCGGCAGCCTTGGCCTCTATTGTGAGGTGGTTGAAGTGCAGCGGGCGAGGCGCAGCACGGCGACCCCGGACTCCATTGTCAGGCGCTGAAAGTAGAGAGGGGCGCGGCGCAGCGCGGCACGCCCGGCCTTCATTATTAGGCGGTGCAAGTGCAGCGTGGGGCAGCGCAGCGCTTCGCGCACAAACTCCATTGTCAGGCGGTGCATGTGCAGAGGGGCGCAGCACAGCGCGGCAGCCCTGGCCTCCATTGTGTGGCGGTGCAATTACAGCGGGGCTTGGGGCAGCGCAGCAGCTCCAGCCTGCATTGTGAGGCAGTGCAAGTGCAGCGGGGCGCCACGCAGCACAATGGCCCTGGCCTGCATTGTGAGGCAGTGCAAGTGCAGCAGGGCGTCACGCAGCACAACGGCCCTGGCCTGCATTATGAGGCAGTGCAAGTGCAGCGGGGCGTGGCGCAGGGCGGCATCCCTGGCCTCCATTGTGAGGCGGTGCAAATACAGCACAGAACAGTGCTGCACGGCAGGCCTGGCCTCCACTGTGAGGCGTTGCATGCGCAGCGGGGCGTGGCGCATTACGGCTGGCTGGGCCTCCATTGTGAGGCGTTGCAAGTACAGCGGGGCGTGGCACATGGCGGCTGGCCCCGCTTCGATTGTGAGGCAATACAAGTTCTAAGGGGTGCGGCACAGCGTGGCAGCCCCAGCCTGCATTGTGAGGCGCTGGAAGTGCAGGGGGGCGCAGCACAGCATAGTGGCCCCGGCCTCCATTGTGAGGCGGTGCCAGTACAGCGTGGCGCAGTGCGATGCGGTGCAGCGCGGCAGCCTTGGCCTCTATTGTGAGGTGGTTGAAGTGCAGCGGGCGAGGCGCAGCACGGCGACCCCGGACTCCATTGTCAGGCGCTGAAAGTAGAGAGGGGCGCGGCGCAGCGCGGCACGCCCGGCCTTCATTATTAGGCGGTGCAAGTGCAGCGTGGGGCAGCGCAGCGCTTCGCGCACAAACTCCATTGTCAGGCGGTGCATGTGCAGAGGGGCGCAGCACAGCGCGGCAGCCCTGGCCTCCATTGTGTGGCGGTGCAATTACAGCGGGGCTTGGGGCAGCGCAGCAGCTCCAGCCTGCATTGTGAGGCAGTGCAAGTGCAGCGGGGCGCCACGCAGCACAATGGCCTGGCCTGCATTGTGAGGCAGTGCAAGTGCAGCGGGGCGTGGCGCAGGGCGGCATCCCTGGCCTCCATTGTGAGGCGGTGCAAATACAGCACAGAACAGTGCTGCGCGGTAGGCCCGGCCTCCACTCTGAGGCCTTGCATGTGCAGCGGGGCGTGGCGCAGCACGGCTGCCTCGGCCTCCATTGTGAGGCGTTGCAAGTAGAGTGGGGCGTGGCACATGGCGGCTGGCCCCGCTTCGATTGTGAGGCAATACAAGTTCTAAGGGGTGCGGCACAGCGTGGCAGCCCCAGCCTGCATTGTGAGGCGCTGGAAGTGCAGGGGGGCGCAGCACAGCATAGTGGCCCCGGCCTCCATTGTGAGGCGGTGCCAGTACAGCGTGGCGCAGTGCGATGCGGTGCAGCGCGGCAGCCTTGGCCTCTATTGTGAGGTGGTTGAAGTGCAGCGGGCGAGGCGCAGCACGGCGACCCCGGACTCCATTGTCAGGCGCTGAAAGTAGAGAGGGGCGCGGCGCAGCGCGGCACGCCCGGCCTTCATTATTAGGCGGTGCAAGTGCAGTGTGGGGCAGCGCAGCGCTTCGCGCACAAACTCCATTGTCAGGCGGTGCATGTGCAGAGGGGCGCAGCACAGCGCGGCAGCCCTGGCCTCCATTCTGTGGCGGTGCAATTACAGCGGGGCTTGGGGCAGCGCAGCAGCTCCAGCCTGCATTGTGAGGCAGTGCAAGTGCAGCGGGGCGCCACGCAGCACAATGGCCCTGGCCTGCATTGTGAGGCAGTGCAAGTGCAGCAGGGCGTCACGCAGCACAACGGCCCTGGCCTGCATTATGAGGCAGTGCAAGTGCAGCGGGGCGTGGCGCAGGGCGGCATCCCTGGCCTCCATTGTGAGGCGGTGCAAATACAGCACAGAACAGTGCTGCACGGCAGGCCTGGCCTCCAATGTGAGGCGTTGCATGCGCAGCGGGGCGTGGCGCATTACGGCTGGCTGGGCCTCCATTGTGAGGCGTTGCAAGTACAGCGGGGCGTGGCACATGGAGGCTGGCCCCGCTTCGATTGTGAGGCAATACAAGTTCTAAGGGGTGCAGCACAGCGTGGCAGCCCCAGCCTGCATTGTGAGGCGCTGGAAGTGCAGGGGGGCGCAGCACAGCATAGTGGCCCCGGCCTCCATTGTGAGGCGGTGCCAGTACAGCGTGGCGCAGTGCGATGCGGTGCAGCGCGGCAGCCTTGGCCTCTATTGTGAGGTGGTTGAAGTGCAGCGGGCGAGGCGCAGCACGGCGACCCCGGACTCCATTGTCAGGCGCTGAAAGTAGAGAGGGGCGCGGCGCAGCGCGGCACGCCCGGCCTTCATTATTAGGCGGTGCAAGTGCAGTGTGGGGCAGCGCAGCGCTTCGCGCACAAACTCCATTGTCAGGCGGTGCATGTGCAGAGGGGCGCAGCACAGCGCGGCAGCCCTGGCCTCCATTGTGTGGCGGTGCAATTACAGCGGGGCTTGGGGCAGCGCAGCAGCTCCAGCCTGCATTGTGAGGCAGTGCAAGTGCAGCGGGGCGCCACGCAGCACAATGGCCCTGGCCTGCATTGTGAGGCAGTGCAAGTGCAGCGGGGCGTGGCGCAGGGCGGCATCCCTGGCCTCCATTGTGAGGCGGTGCAAATACAGCACAGAACAGTGCTGCGCGGTAGGCCCGGCCTCCACTCTGAGGCCTTGCATGTGCAGCGGGGCGTGGCGCAGCACGGCTGCCTCGGCCTCCATTGTGAGGCGTTGCAAGTAGAGTGGGGCGTGGCACATGGCGGCTGGCCCCGCTTCGATTGTGAGGCAATACAAGTTCCAAGGGGTGCGGCACAGCGTGGCAGCCCCAGCCTGCATTGTGAGGCGCTGGAAGTGCAGGGGGGCGCAGCACAGCATAGCGGCTCCGGCCTCCATTGTGAGGCGGTGCCAGTACAGCGTGGCGCAGTGCGATGCGGTGCAGCGCGGCAGCCTGGGCCTCTATTGTGAGGTGGTTGAAGTGCAGCGGGTGAGGCGCAGCGCGGCGACCCCGGACTCCATTGTCAGGCGCTGAAAGTAGAGAGGGGCGCGGCGCAGAGCGGCACGCCCGGCCTTCATTATTAGGCGGTGCAAGTGCAGCGTGGGGCAGCGCAGCGCTTCGCGCACAAACTCCATTGTCAGGCGGTGCATGTGCAGAGGGGCGCAGCACAGCGCGGCAGCCCTGGCCTCCATTGTGTGGCGGTGCAATTACAGCGGGGCTTGGGGCAGCGCAGCAGCTCCAGCCTGCATTGTGAGGCAGTGCAAGTGCAGCGGGGCGCCACGCAGCACAATGGCCCTGGCCTGCATTGTGAGGCAGTGCAAGTGCAGCGGGGCGTCACGCAGCACAACGGCCCTGGCCTGCATTATGAGGCAGTGCAAGTGCAGCGGGGCGTGGCACAGGGCGGCATCCCTGGCCTCCATTGTGAGGCGGTGCAAATACAGCACAGAACAGTGCTGCGCGGCAGGCCCGGCCTCCACTGTGAGGCGTTGCATGCGCAGCGGGGCGTGGCGCAGCACGGCTGGCTGGGCCTCCATTGTGAGGCGTTGCAAGTAGAGTGGGGCGTGGCACATGGCGGCTGGCCCCGCTTCGATTGTGAGGCAATACAAGTTCTAAGGGGTGCGGCACAGCGTGGCAGCCCCAGCCTGCATTGTGAGGCGCTGGAAGTGCAGGGGGGCGCAGCGCAGCATAGTGGCCCCGGCCTCCATTGTGAGGCGGTGCCAGTACAGCGTGGCGCAGTGCGATGCGGTGCAGCGCGGCAGCCTTGGCCTCTATTGTGAGGTGGTTGAAGTGCAGCGGGCGAGGCGCAGCACGGCGACCCCGGACTCCATTGTCAGGCGCTGAAAGTAGAGAGGGGCGCGGCGCAGCGCGGCACGCCCGGCCTTCATTATTAGGCGGTGCAAGTGCTGCGTGGGGCAGCGCAGCGCTTCGCGCACAAACTCCATTGTCAGGCGGTGCATGTGCAGAGGGGCGCAGCACAGCGCGGCAGCCCTGGCCTCCATTGTGTGGCGGTGCAATTACAGCGGGGCTTGGGGCAGCGCAGCAGCTCCAGCCTGCATTGTGAGGCAGTGCAAGTGCAGCGGGGCGCCACGCAGCACAATGGCCCTGGCCTGCATTGTGAGGCAGTGCAAGTGCAGCAGGGCGTCACGCAGCACAACGGCCCTGGCCTGCATTATGAGGCAGTGCAAGTGCAGCGGGGCGTGGCGCAGGGCGGCATCCCTGGCCTCCATTGTGAGGCGGTGCAAATACAGCACAGAACAGTGCTGCACGGCAGGCCTGGCCTCCACTGTGAGGCGTTGCATGCGCAGCGGGGCGTGGCGCGTTACGGCTGGCTGGGCCTCCATTGTGAGGCGTTGCAAGTACAGCGGGGCGTGGCACATGGCGGCTGGCCCCGCTTCGATTGTGAGGCAATACAAGTTCTAAGGGGTGCGGCACAGCGTGGCAGCCCCAGCCTGCATTGTGAGGCGCTGGAAGTGCAGGGGGGCGCAGCACAGCATAGTGGCCCCGGCCTCCATTGTGAGGCGGTGCCAGTACAGCGTGGCGCAGTGCGATGCGGTGCAGCGCGGCAGCCTTGGCCTCTATTGTGAGGTGGTTGAAGTGCAGCGGGCGAGGCGCAGCACGGCGACCCCGGACTCCATTGTCAGGCGCTGAAAGTAGAGAGGGGCGCGGCGCAGCGCGGCACGCCCGGCCTTCATTATTAGGCGGTGCAAGTGCAGCGTGGGGCAGCGCAGCGCTTCGCGCACAAACTCCATTGTCAGGCGGTGCATGTGCAGAGGGGTGCAGCACAGCGCGGCAGCCCCGGCCTCCATTGTGTGGCGGTGCAATTACAGCGGGGCTTGGGGCAGCGCAGCAGCTCCAGCCTGCATTGTGAGGCAGTGCAAGTGCAGCGGGACACCACACAGCACAATGGCCCTGGCCTGCATTGTGAGGCAGTGCAAGTGCAGCGGGGCGCCACGCAGCACAACGGCCCTGGCCTGCATTGTGAAGCAGTGCAAATGCAGCGGGGCGCCACGCAGCACAACGGCCCTGGCCTGCATTGTGAGGCAGTGCAAGTGCAGTGGGGCGTGGCGCAGGGCGGCATCCCTGGCCTCCATTGTGAGGCGGTGCAAATACAACACAGAACAGTGCTGCGCGGCAGGCCCGGCCTCAACTGTGAGGCGTTGCATGCGCAGCGGCGCGTGGCGCAGCACGGCTGCCTGGGCCTCCATTGTGAGGCGTTGCAAGTAGAGCGGGGCGTGGTACATGGTGGCTGGCCCCGCTTCGATTGTGAGGCAATACAAGTTCTAAGGGGTGCAGCACAGCGTGGCAGCCCCAGCCTGCATTGTGAGGCGCTGGAAGTGCAGGGGGGCGCAGCGCAGCATAGCGGCCCCGGCCTCCATTGTGAGGCGGTGCCAGTACAGCGTGGCGCAGTGCGATGCGGTGCAGCGCGGCAGCCTGGGCCTCTATTGTGAGGTGGTTGAAGTGCAGCGGGCGAGGCGCAGCGCAGCGACCCCGGACTCCATTGTCAGGCGCTGAAATTAGAGAGGGGCACGGCGCAGCACGACACGCCCGGCCTTCATTTTTAGGCGGTGCAAGTGCAGCGTGGTGGAGCGCAGCGCTTCGCGCACAGACTCCATTGTCAGGCGGTGCATGTGCAGAGGGGCGCAGCACAGCGCGGCAGCCCCGGCCTCCATTTTGTGGTGGTGCAATTACAGCGGGGCTTGGGGCAGCGCAGCAGCTCCAGCCTGCATTGTGAGGCAGTGCAAGTGCAGCGGGGCGCCACGCAGCACAACGGCCCTGGCCTGCATTGTGAGGCAGTGCAAGTGCAGCGGGGCGTGGCGCAGGGCGGCATCCCTGGCCTCCATTGTGAGGCGGTGCAAATACAGCACAGAACAGTGCTGCGCGGCAGGCCCGGCCTCCACTGTGAGGACTTGCATGCGCAGCGGGGCTTGGGGCAGCGCAGCAGCTCCAGCCTGCATTGTGAGGCAGTGCAATTGCAGCGGGGCGCCACACAGCACAACGGCCCTGGCCTGCATTGTGAGGCAGTGCATATGAAGCGGGGCGTGGCGCAGGGCGGCATCCCTGGCCTCCATTGTGAGGCGGTGCAAATACAGCACAGAACAGTGCTGCGCGGCAGGCCCGGCCTCCACTGTGAGGACTTGCATGCGCAGCGGGGCTTGGGGCAGCGCAGCAGCTCCAGCCTGCATTGTGAGGCAGTGCAAGTGCAGCGGGACACCACACAGCACAACGGCCCTGGCCTGCATTGTGAGGCAGTGCAAGTGCAGCGGGGTGCCACGCAGCACAACGGCCCTGGCCTGCATTGTGAGGCAGTGCAAGTGCAGCGGGGCGCCACGCAACACAACGGCCCTGGCCTGCATTGTGAGGCAGTGCAAGTGCAGCGGGGCGCCACGCAGCACAACGGCCCTGGCCTGCATTGTAAGGCAGTGCATATGAAGCGGGGCGTGGCGCAGGGCGGCATCCCTGGCCTCCATTGTGAGGCGGTGCAAATACAGCACAGAACAGTGCTGCGCGGCTGGCCCGGCCTCCACTGTGAGGCCTTGCATGTGCAGCGGGGCTTGGGGCAGCGCAGCAGCTCCAGCCTGCATTGTGAGGCAGTGCAAGTGCAGCGGGACACCACACAGCACAACGGCCCTGGCCTGCATTGTGAGGCAGTGCAAGTGCAGCGGGGTGCCATGCAGCACAACGGCCCTGGCCTGCATTGTGAGGCAGTGCAAGTGCAGCGGGGCGCCACGCAGCACAACGGCCCTGGCCTGCATTGTGAGGCAGTGCAAGTGCAGTGGGGCGTGGCGCAGGGCGGCATCCCTGGCCTCCATTGTGAGGCGGTGCAAATACAGCACAGAACAGTGCTGCGCGGCAGGCCCGGCCTCCACTGTGAGGCATTGCATGCGCAGCGGGGCTTGGGGCAGCACGGCTGCCTGGGCCTCCATTGTGAGGCGTTGCAAGTAGAGCGGGGCGTGGCACATGGCGGCTGGCCCCGCTTCGATTGTGAGGCAATACAAGTTCCAAGGGGTGCAGCAAAGCGTGGCAGCCCCAGCCTGCATTGTGAGGCGCTGGAAGTGCAGGGGGGCGCAGCGCAGCATAGCGGCCCCGGCCTCCATTGTGAGGCGGTGCCAGTACAGCGTGGCGCAGTGCGATGCGGTGCAGTGCGGCAACCTGGGCCTCTATTGTGAGGTGGTTGAAGTGCAGCGGGCGAGGCGCAGCGCGGCGACCCCGGACTCCATTGTCAGGCGCTGAAAGTAGAGAGGGGCGCGGCGCAGCACGGCACGCCCGGCCTTCATTATTAGGCGGTGCAAGTACAGCGTGGTGGAGCGCAGCGCTTCGCGCACAGACTCCATTGTCAGGCGGTGCATGTGCAGAGGGGCGCAGCACAGCGCGGCAGCCCCGGCCTCCATTGTGTGGCGGTGCAATTACAGCGGGGCTTGGGGCAGCGCAGCAGCTCCAGCCTGCATTGTGAGGCAGTGCAAGTGCAGCGGGGCGCCACGCAGCACAACGGCCCTGGCCTGCATTGTGAGGCAGTGCAAGTGCAGCGGGGCGTGGCGCAGGGCGGCATCCCTGGCCTCCATTGTGAGGCGGTGCAAATACAGCACAGAACAGTGCTGCGCGGCAGGCCCGGCCTCCACTGTGAGGCCTTGCATGTGCAGGGGGGCTTGGGGCAGCGCAGCAGCTCCAGCCTGCATTGTGAGGCAGTGCAAGTGCAGCGGGACACCACACAGCACAACGGCCCTGGCCTGCATTGTGAGGCAGTGCAAGTGCAGCGGGGTGCCACGCAGCACAACGGCCCTGGCCTGCATTGTGAGGCAGTGCAAGTGCAGCGGGGCGCCACGCAACACAACGGCCCTGGCCTGCATTGTGAGGCAGTGCAAGTGCAGCGGGGCGCCACGCATCACAACGGCCCTGGCCTGCATTGTGAGGCAGTGCATATGAAGCGGGGCGTGGCGCAGGGCGGCATCCCTGGCCTCCATTGTGAGGCGGTGCAAATACAGCACAGAACAGTGCTGCGCGGCAGGCCCGGCCTCCACTGTGAGGCGTTGCATGCGCAGCGGGGCGTGGCGCAGCACGGCTGCCTGGGCCTCCATTGTGAGGCGTTGCAAGTAGAGCGGGGCGTGGTACATGGTGGCTGGCCCCGCTTCGATTGTGAGGCAATACAAGTTCCAAGGGGTGCAGCAAAGCGTGGCAGCCCCAGCCTGCATTGTGAGGCGCTGGAAGTGCAGGGGGGCGCAGCGCAGCATAGCGGCCCCGGCCTCCATTGTGAGGCGGTGCCAGTACAGCGTGGCGCAGTGCAATGCGGTGCAGTGCGGCAACCTGGGCCTCTATTGTGAGGTGGTTGAAGTGCAACGGGCGAGGCGCAGCGCGGCGACCCCGGACTCCATTGTCAGGCGCTGAAAGTAGAGAGGGGCGCGGCGCAGCACGGCACGCCCGGCCTTCATTATTAGGCGGTGCAAGTACAGCGTGGTGGAGCGCAGCGCTTCGCGCACAGACTCCATTGTCAGGCGGTGCATGTGCAGAGGGGCGCAGCACAGCGCGGCAGCCCCGGCCTCCATTGTGTGGTGGTTCAATTACAGCGGGGCTTGGGGCAGCGCAGCAGCTCCAGCCTGCATTGTGAGGCAGTGCAAGTGCAGCGGGGCGCCACGCAGCACAATGGCTCTGGCCTGCATTGTGAGGCAGTGCAAGTGCAGCGGGGCGCCACGCAGCACAACGGCCCTGGCCTGCATTGTGAGGCAGTGCATATGAAGCGGGGCGTGGCGCAGGGCGGCATCCCTGGCCTCCATTGTGAGGCGGTGCAAATACAGCACAGAACAGTGCTGCGCGGCTGGCCCGGCCTCCACTGTGAGGCCTTGCATGTGCAGCGGGGCTTGGGGCAGCGCAGCAGCTCCAGCCTGCATTGTGAGGCAGTGCAAGTGCAGCGGGACACCACACAGCACAATGGCCCTGGCCTGCATTGTGAGGCAGTGCAAGTGCAGCGGGGTGCCATGCAGCACAACGGCCCTGGCCTGCATTGTGAGGCAGTGCAAGTGCAGCGGGGTGCCACGCAGCACAACGGCCCTGGCCTGCATTGTGAGGCAGTGCAAGTGCAGCGGGGCGCCACGCAGCACAACGGCCCTGGCCTGCATTGTGAGGCAGTGCAAGTGCAGTGGGGCGTGGCGCAGGGCGGCATCCCTGGCCTCCATTGTGAGGCGGTGCAAATACAGCACAGAACAGTGCTGCGCGGCAGGCCCGGCCTCCACTGTGAGGCGTTGCATGCGCAGCGGGGCGTGGCGCAGCACGGCTGCCTGGGCCTCCATTGTGAGGCGTTGCAAGTAGAGCGGGGCGTGGTACATGGTGGCTGGCCCCGCTTCGATTGTGAGGCAATACAAGTTCCAAGGGGTGCAGCAAAGCGTGGCAGCCCCAGCCTGCATTGTGAGGCGCTGGAAGTGCAGGGGGGCGCAGCGCAGCATAGCGGCCCCGGCCTCCATTGTGAGGCGGTGCCAGTACAGCGTGGCGCAGTGCGATGCGGTGCAGCGCGGCAGCCTTGGCCTCTATTGTGAGGTGGTTGAAGTGCAGCGGGCGAGGCGCAGCACGGCGACCCCGGACTCCATTGTCAGGCGCTGAAAGTAGAGAGGGGCGCGGCGCAGCACGGCACGCCCGGCCTTCATTATTAGGCGGTGCAAGTACAGCGTGATGGAGCGCAGCGCTTCGCGCACAGACTCCATTGTCAGGCGGTGCATGTGCAGAGGGGCGCAGCACAGCGCGGCAGCCCCGGCCTCCATTGTGTGGTGGTGCAATTACAGCGGGGCTTGGGGCAGCGCAGCAGCTCCAGCCTGCATTGTGAGGCAGTGCAAGTGCAGCAGGGCGCCATGCAGCACAACGGCCCTGGCCTGCATTGTGAGGCAGTGCAAGTGCAGCGGGGCGCCACGCAGCACAAGGGCCCTGGCCTGCATTGTGAGGCAGTGCATATGAAGCGGGGCGTGGCGCAGGGCGGCATCCCTGGCCTCCATTGTGAGGCGGTGCAAATACAGCACAGAACAGTGCTGCGCGGCTGGCCCGGCCTCCACTGTGAGGCCTTGCATGTGCAGCGGGGCTTGGAGCAGCGCAGCAGCTCCAGCCTGCATTGTGAGGCAGTGCAAGTGCAGCGGGACACCACACAGCACAATGGCCCTGGCCTGCATTGTGAGGCAGTGCAAGTGCAGCGGGGCGCCACGCAGCACAACGGCCCTGGCCTGCATTGTGAGGCAGTGCAAGTGCAGCGGGGCGCCACGCAGCACAACGGCCCTGGCCTGCATTGTGAGGCAGTGCAAGTGCAGTGGGGCGTGGCGCAGGGCGGCATCCCTGGCCTCCATTGTGAGGCGGTGCAAATACAGCACAGAACAGTGCTGCGCGGCAGGCCCGGCCTCCACTGTGAGGCCTTGCATGCGCAGCGGGGCTTGGGGCAGCACGGCTGGCTGGGCCTCCATTGTGAGGCGTTGCAAGTAGAGCGGGGCGTGGAACATGGCGGCTGGCCCCGCTTCGATTGTGAGGCAATACAAGTTCCAAGGGGTGCAGCAAAGCGTGGCAGCCCCAGCCTGCATTGTGAGGCGCTGGAAGTGCAGGGGGGCGCAGCGCAGCATAGCGGCCCCGGCCTCCATTGTGAGGCGGTGCCAGTACAGCGTGGCGCAGTGCGATGCGGTGCAGTGCGGCAACCTGGGCCTCTATTGTGAGGTGGTTGAAGTGCAACGGGCGAGGCGCAGCGCGGCGACCCCGGACTCCATTGTCAGGCGCTGAAAGTAGAGAGGGGCGCGGCGCAGCACGGCACGCCCGGCCTTCATTATTAGGCGGTGCAAGTACAGCGTGGTGGAGCGCAGCGCTTCGCGCACAGACTCCATTGTCAGGCGGTGCATGTGCAGAGGGGCGCAGCACAGCGCGGCAGCCCCGGCCTCCATTGTGTGGTGGTGCAATTACAGCGGGGCTTGGGGCAGCGCAGCAGCTCCAGCCTGCATTGTGAGGCAGTGCAAGTGCAGCGGGGCGCCACGCAGCACAACGGCCCTGGCCTGCATTGTGAGGCAGTGCAAGTGCAGCGGGGCGGGGCGCAGGGCGGCATCCCTGGCCTCCATTGTGAGGCGGTGCAAATACAGCACAGAACAGTGCTGCGCGGCAGGCCCGGCCTCCACTGTGAGGCCTTGCATGTGCAGGGGGGCTTGGGGCAGCGCAGCAGCTCCAGCCTGCATTGTGAGGCAGTGCAAGTGCAGCGGGACACCACACAGCACAACGGCCCTGGCCTGCATTGTGAGGCAGTGCAAGTGCAGCGGGGTGCCACGCAGCACAACGGCCCTGGCCTGCATTGTGAGGCAGTGCAAGTGCAGCGGGGCGCCACGCAACACAACGGCCCTGGCCTGCATTGTGAGGCAGTGCAAGTGCAGCGGGGCGCCACGCAGCACAAGGGCCCTGGCCTGCATTGTGAGGCAGTGCATATGAAGCGGGGCGTGGCGCAGGGCGGCATCCCTGGCCTCCATTGTGAGGCGGTGCAAATACAGCACAGAACAGTGCTGCGCGGCAGGCCCGGCCTCCACTGTGAGGCGTTGCATGCGCAGCGGGGCGTGGCGCAGCACGGCTGCCTGGGCCTCCATTGTGAGGCGTTGCAAGTAGAGCGGGGCGTGGTACATGGTGGCTGGCCCCGCTTCGATTGTGAGGTAATACAAGTTCCAAGGGGTGCAGCAAAGCATGGCAGCCCCAGCCTGCATTGTGAGGCGCTGGAAGTGCAGGGGGGCGCAGCGCAGCATAGCGGCCCCGGCCTCCATTGTGAGGCGGTGCCAGTACAGCGTGGCGCAGTGCGATGCGGTGCAGTGCGGCAACCTGGGCCTCTATTGTGAGGTGGTTGAAGTGCAACGGGCGAGGCGCAGCGCGGCGACCCCGGACTCCATTGTCAGGCGCTGAAAGTAGAGAGGGGCGCGGCGCAGCACGGCACGCCCGGCCTTCATTATTAGGCGGTGCAAGTACAGCGTGGTGGAGCGCAGCGCTTCGCGCACAGACTCCATTGTCAGGCGGTGCATGTGCAGAGGGGCGCAGCACAGCGCGGCAGCCCCGGCCTCCATTGTGTGGTGGTGCAATTACAGCGGGGCTTGGGGCAGCGCAGCAGCTCCAGCCTGCATTGTGAGGCAGTGCAAGTGCAGCGGGGCGCCACGCAGCACAACGGCCCTGGCCTGCATTGTGAGGCAGTGCAAGTGCAGCGGGGCGTGGCGCAGGGCGGCATCCCTGGCCTCCATTGTGAGGCGGTGCAAATACAGCACAGAACAGTGCTGCGTGGCAGGCCCGGCCTCCACTGTGAGGCCTTGCATGTGCAGCGGGGCTTGGGGCAGCGCAGCAGCTCCAGCCTGCATTGTGAGGCAGTGCAAGTGCAGCGGGACACCACACAGCACAACGGCCCTGGCCTGCATTGTGAGGCAGTGCAAGTGCAGCGGGGTGCCACGCAGCACAACGGCCCTGGCCTGCATTGTGAGGCAGTGCAAGTGCAGCGGGGTGCCATGCAGCACAATGGCCCTGGCCTGCATTGTGAGGCAGTGCAAGTGCAGCGGGGCGCCACGCAGCACAACGGCCCTGGCCTGCATTGTGAGGCAGTGCATATGAAGCGGGGCGTGGCGCAGGGCGGCATCCCTGGCCTCCATTGTGAGGCGGTGCAAATACAGCACAGAACAGTGCTGCGCGGCAGGCCCGGCCTCCACTGTGAGGCCTTGCATGTGCAGCGGGGCTTGGGGCAGCGCAGCAGCTCCAGCCTGCATTGTGAGGCAGTGCAAGTGCAGCGGGACACCACACAGCACAACGGCCCTGGCCTGCATTGTGAGGCAGTGCAAGTGCAGCGGGGCGCCACGCAGCACAACGGCCCTGGCCTGCATTGTGAGGCAGTGCAAGTGCAGCGGGGCGCCACGCAGCACAACGGCCCTGGCCTGCATTGTGAGGCAGTGCATATGAAGCGGGGCGTGGCGCAGGGCGGCATCCCTGGCCTCCATTGTGAGGCGGTGCAAATACAGCACAGAATAGTGCTGCGCGGCAGGCCCGGCCTCCACTGTGAGGCCTTGCATGTGCAGCGGGGCTTGGGGCAGTACGGCTGCCTGGGCCTCCATTGTGAGGCGTTGCAAGTAGAGAGGGGCGTGGCACATGGTGGCTGGCCCCGCTTCGATTGTGAGGCAATACAAGTTCCAAGGGGTGCAGCAAAGCGTGGCAGCCCCAGCCTGCATTGTGAGGCGCTGGAAGTGCAGGGGGGCGCAGCGCAGCATAGCGGCCCCGGCCTCCATTGTGAGGCGGTGCCAGTACAGCGTGGCGCAGTGCGATGCGGTGCAGTGCGGCAACCTGGGCCTCTATTGTGAGGTGGTTGAAGTGCAACGGGCGAGGCGCAGCGCGGCGACCCCGGACTCCATTGTCAGGCGCTGAAAGTAGAGAGGAGCGTGGCACAGCGCGGCACGCCCGGCCTTCATTATTAGGCGGTGCAAGTACAGCGTGGTGGAGCGCAGCGCTTCGCGCACAGACTCCATTGTCAGGCGGTGCATGTGCAGAGGGGCGCAGCACAGCGCGGCAGCCCCGGCCTCCATTGTGTGGTGGTGCAATTACAGCGGGGCTTGGGGCAGCGCAGCAGCTCCAGCCTGCATTGTGAGGCAGTGCAAGTGCAGCGGGACGCCACACAGCACAAAGGCCCTGGCCTGCATTGTGAGGCAGTGCAAGTGCAGCGGGGCGTGGCGCAGGGCGGCATCCCTGGCCTCCATTGTGAGGCGGTGCAAATACAGCACAGAACACTGCTGCGCGGCTGGCCCGGCCTCCACTGTGAGGCCTTGCATGTGCAGCGCGGCTTGGGGCAGCGCAGCAGCTCCAGCCTGCATTGTGAGGCAGTGCAAGTGCAGCGGGACACCACACAGCACAACGGCCCTGGCCTGCATTGTGAGGCAGTGCAAGTGCAGCGGGGCGCCACGCAGCACAACGGCCCTGGCCTGCATTGTGAGGCAGTGCAAGTGCAGCGGGGCGCCACGCAGCACAACGGCCCTGGCCTGCATTGTGAGGCAGTGCAAGTGCAGTGGGGCGTGGCGCAGGGCGGCATCCCTGGCCTCCATTGTGAGGCGGTGCAAATACAGCACAGAACAGTGCTGCGCGGCAGGCCCGGCCTCCACTGTGAGGCGTTGCATGTGCAGCGGGGCTTGGGGCAGCACGGCTGGCTGGGCCTCCATTGTGAGGCGTTGCAAGTAGAGCGGGGCGTGGCACATGGCGGCTGGCCCCGCTTCGATTGTGAGGCAATACAAGTTCCAAGGGGTGCAGCAAAGCGTGGCAGCCCCAGCCTGCATTGTGTGGTGGTGCAATTACAGCGTGGCTTGGGGCAGCGCAGCAGCTCCAGCCTGCATTGTGAGGCAGTGCAAGTGCAGCGGGACGCCACACAGCACAGTGGCCCTGGCCTGCATTGTGAGGCAGTGCAAGTGCAGCGGGGCGCCACGCAGCACAACGGCCCTGGCCTGCATTGTGAGGCAGTGCAAGTGCAGCGGGGCGCCACGCAGCACAAGGGCCCTGGCCTGCATTGTGAGGCAGTGCATATGAAGCGGGGCGTGGCGCAGGGCGGCATCCCTGGCCTCCATTGTGAGGCGGTGCAAATACAGCACAGAACAGTGCTGCGCGGCAGGCCCGGCCTCCACTGTGAGGCGTTGCATGCGCAGCGGGGCGTGGCGCAGCACGGCTGCCTGGGCCTCCATTGTGAGGCGTTGCAAGTAGAGCGGGGCGTGGTACATGGTGGCTGGCCCCACTTCGATTGTGAGGTAATACAAGTTCCAAGGGGTGCAGCAAAGCATGGCAGCCCCAGCCTGCATTGTGAGGCGCTGGAAGTGCAGGGGGGCGCAGCGCAGCATAGCGGCCCCGGCCTCCATTGTGAGGCGGTGCCAGTACAGCGTGGCGCAGTGCGATGCGGTGCAGTGCGGCAACCTGGGCCTCTATTGTGAGGTGGTTGAAGTGCAACGGGCGAGGCGCAGCGCGGCGACCCCGGACTCCATTGTCAGGCGCTGAAAGTAGAGAGGGGCGCGGCGCAGCACGGCACGCCCGGCCTTCATTATTAGGCGGTGCAAGTACAGCGTGGTGGAGCGCAGCGCTTCGCGCACAGACTCCATTGTCAGGCGGTGCATGTGCAGAGGGGCGCAGCACAGCGCGGCAGCCCCGGCCTCCATTGTGTGGCGGTGCAATTACAGCGGGGCTTGGGGCAGCGCAGCAGCTCCAGCCTGCATTGTGAGGCAGTGCAAGTGCAGCGGGACGCCACACAGCACAATGGCCCTGGCCTGCATTGTGAGGCAGTGCAAGTGCAGCGGGGCGCCACGCAGCACAACGGCCCAGGCCTGCATTGTGAGGCAGTGCATATGAAGCGGGGCGTGGCGCAGGGCGGCATCCCTGGCCTCCATTGTGAGGCGGTGCAAATACAGCACAGAACACTGCTGCGCGGCTGGCCCGGCCTCCACTGTGAGGCCTTGCATGTGCAGCGCGGCTTGGGGCAGCGCAGCAGCTCCAGCCTGCATTGTGAGGCAGTGCAAGTGCAGCGGGACTCCACACAGCACAACGGCCCTGGCCTGCATTGTGAGGCAGTGCAAGTGCAGCGGGGCGCCACGCAGCACAACGGCCCTGGCCTGCATTGTGAGGCAGTGCAAGTGCAGCGGGGCGCCACGCAGCACAACGGCCCTGGCCTGCATTGTGAGGCAGTGCAAGTGCAGTGGGGCGTGGCGCAGGGCGGCATCCCTGGCCTCCATTGTGAGGCGGTGCAAATACAGCACAGAACAGTGCTGCGCGGCAGGCCCGGCCTCCACTGTGAGGCCTTGCATGCGCAGCGGGGCGTGGCGCAGCACGGCTGCCTGGGCCTCCATTGTGAGGCGTTGCAAGTAGAGCGGGGCCTGGTACATGGTGGCTGGCCCCGCTTCGATTGTGAGGCAATACAAGTTCCAAGGGGTGCAGCAAAGCATGGCAGCCCCAGCCTGCATTGTGAGGCGCTGGAAGTGCAGGGGGGCGCAGCGCAGCATAGCGGCCCCGGCCTCCATTGTGAGGCGGTGCCAGTACAGCGTGGCGCAGTGCGATGCGGTGCAGTGCGGCAACCTGGGCCTCTATTGTGAGGTGGTTGAAGTGCAACGGGCGAGGCGCAGCGCGGCGACCCCGGACTCCATTGTCAGGCGCTGAAAGTAGAGAGGAGCGTGGCACAGCGCGGCACGCCCGGCCTTCATTATTAGGCGGTGCAAGTACAGCGTGGTGGAGCGCAGCGCTTCGCGCACAGACTCCATTGTCAGGCGGTGCATGTGCAGAGGGGCGCAGCACAGCGCGGCAGCCCCGGCCTCCATTGTGTGGTGGTGCAATTACAGCGGGGCTTGGGGCAGCGCAGCAGCTCCAGCCTGCATTGTGAGGCAGTGCAAGTGCAGCGGGACGCCACACAGCACAAAGGCCCTGGCCTGCATTGTGAGGCAGTGCAAGTGCAGCGGGGCGTGGCGCAGGGCGGCATCCCTGGCCTCCATTGTGAGGCGGTGCAAATACAGCACAGAACAGTGCTGCGCGGCAGGCCCGGCCTCCACTGTGAGGCCTTGCATGTGCAGGGGGGCTTGGGGCAGCGCAGCAGCTCCAGCCTGCATTGTGAGGCAGTGCAAGTGCAGCGGGACACCACACAGCACAACGGCCCTGGCCTGCATTGTGAGGCAGTGCAAGTGCAGCGGGGTGCCACGCAGCACAACGGCCCTGGCCTGCATTGTGAGGCAGTGCAAGTGCAGCGGGGCGCCACGCAACACAACGGCCCTGGCCTGCATTGTGAGGCAGTGCAAGTGCAGCGGGGCGCCACGCAGCACAAGGGCCCTGGCCTGCATTGTGAGGCAGTGCATATGAAGCGGGGCGTGGCGCAGGGCGGCATCCCTGGCCTCCATTGTGAGGCGGTGCAAATACAGCACAGAACAGTGCTGCGCGGCAGGCCCGGCCTCCACTGTGAGGCGTTGCATGCGCAGCGGGGCGTGGCGCAGCACGGCTGCCTGGGCCTCCATTGTGAGGCGTTGCAAGTAGAGCGGGGCGTGGTACATGGTGGCTGGCCCCGCTTCGATTGTGAGGCAATACAAGTTCCAAGGGGTGCAGCAAAGCGTGGCAGCCCCAGCCTGCATTGTGAGGCGCTGGAAGTGCAGGGGGGCGCAGCGCAGCATAGCGGCCCCGGCCTCCATTGTGAGGCGGTGCCAGTACAGCGTGGCGCAGTGCGATGCGGTGCAGTGCGGCAACCTGGGCCTCTATTGTGAGGTGGTTGAAGTGCAACGGGCGAGGCGCAGCGCGGCGACCCCGGACTCCATTGTCAGGCGCTGAAAGTAGAGAGGAGCGCGGCACAGCGCGGCACGCCCGGCCTTCATTATTAGGCGGTGCAAGTACAGCGTGGTGGAGCGCAGCGCTTCGCGCACAGACTCCATTGTCAGGCGGTGCATGTGCAGAGGGGCGCAGCACAGCGCGGCAGCCCCGGCCTCCATTGTGTGGTAGTGCAATTACAGCGGGGCTTGGGGCAGCGCAGCAGCTCCAGCCTGCATTGTGAGGCAGTGCAAGTGCAGCGGGGCGCCACGCAGCACAATGGCTCTGGCCTGCATTGTGAGGCAGTGCAAGTGCAGCGGGGCGCCACGCAGCACAACAGCGTTGGCCTGCATTGTGAGGCAGTGCATATGAAGCGGGGCGTGGCGCAGGGCGGCATCCCTGGCCTCCATTGTGAGGCGGTGCAAATACAGCACAGAACAGTGCTGCGCGGCAGGCCCGGCCTCCACTGTGAGGCGTTGCATGTGCAGCGGGGCTTGGGGCAGCGCAGCAGCTCCAGCCTGCATTGTGAGGCAGTGCAATTACAGCGGGACACCACACAGCACAACGGCCCTGGCCTGCATTGTGAGGCAGTGCAAGTGCAGCGGGGTGCCACGCAGCACAACGGCCCTGGCCTGCATTGTGAGGCAGTGCAAGTGCAGTGGGGCGTGGCGCAGGGCGGCATCCCTGGCCTCCATTGTGAGGCGGTGCAAATACAGCACAGAACAGTGCTGCGCGGCAGGCCCGGCCTCCGCTGTGAGGCCTTGCATGCGCAGCGGGGCTTGGGGCAGCACGGCTGGCTGGGCCTCCATTGTGAGGCGTTGCAAGTAGAGCGGGGCGTGGCACATGGCGGCTGGCCCCGCTTCGATTGTGAGGCAATACAAGTTCCAAGGGGTGCAGCAAAGCGTGGCAGCCCCAGCCTGCATTGTGTGGTGGTGCAATTACAGCGGGGCTTGGGGCAGCGCAGCAGCTCCAGCCTGCATTGTGAGGCAGTGCAAGTGCAGCGGGGCGCCACGCAGCACAATGGCCCTGGCCTGCATTGTGAGGCAGTGCAAGTGCAGCGGGGTGCCACGCAGCACAACGGCCCTGGCCTGCATTGTGAGGCAGTGCAAGTGCAGCGGGGTGCCACGCAGCACAACGGCCCTGGCCTGCATTGTGAGGCAGTGCAAGTGCAGCGGGGCATGGCACAGGGCGGCATCCCTGGCCTCCATTGTGAGGCGGTGCAAATACAGCACAGAACAGTGCTGCGCGGCAGGCCCGGCCTCCACTGTGAGGCGTTGCATGCGCAGCGGGGCGTGGCGCAGCACGGCTGCCTGGGCCTCCATTGTGAGGCGTTGCAAGTAGAGCGGGGCGTGGAACATGGTGGCTGGCCCCGCTTCGATTGTGAGGCAATACAAGTTCCAAGGGGTGCAGCAAAGCGTGGCAGCCCCAGCCTGCATTGTGTGGTGGTGCAATTACAGCGGGGCTTGGGGCAGCGCAGCAGCTCCAGCCTGCATTGTGAGGCAGTGCAAGTGCAGCGGGGCGCCACGCAGCACAATGGCCCTGGCCTGCATTGTGAGGCAGTGCAAGTGCAGCGGGGTGCCACGCAGCACAACGGCCCTGGCCTGCATTGTGAGGCAGTGCAAGTGCAGCGGGGTGCCACGCAGCACAACGGCCCTGGCCTGCATTGTGAGGCAGTGCAAGTGCAGCGGGGCGCCACGCAGCACAACGGCCCTGGCCTGCATTGTGAGGCAGTGCAAGTGCAGCGGGGCGTGGCGCAGGGCGGCATCCCTGGCCTCCATTGTGAGGCGGTGCAAATACAGCACAGAACAGTGCTGCGCGGCAGGCCCGGCCTCCGCTGTGAGGCCTTGCATGCGCAGCGGGGCTTGGGGCAGCACGGCTGGCTGGGCCTCCATTGTGAGGCGTTGCAAGTAGAGCGGGGCGTGGCACATGGCGGCTGGCCCCGCTTCGATTGTGAGGCAATACAAGTTCCAAGGGGTGCAGCAAAGCGTGGCAGCCCCAGCCTGCATTGTGTGGTGGTGCAATTACAGCGGGGCTTGGGGCAGCGCAGCAGCTCCAGCCTGCATTGTGAGGCAGTGCAATTGCAGCGGGGTGCCATGCAACACAATGGCCCTGGCCTGCATTGTGAGGCAGTGCAAGTGCAGCGGGGCGCCACGCAGCACAACGGCCCTGGCCTGCATTGTGAGGCAGTGCAAGTGCAGCGGGGCGTGGCGCAGGGCGGCATCCCTGGCCTCCATTGTGAGGCGGTGCAAATACAGCACAGAACACTGCTGCGCGGCTGGCCCGGCCTCCACTGTGAGGCCTTGCATGTGCAGCGCGGCTTGGGGCAGCGCAGCAGCTCCAGCCTGCATTGTGAGGCAGTGCAAGTGCAGCGGGTCACCACACAGCACACCGGCCCTGGCCTGCATTGTGAGGCAGTGCAAGTGCAGCGGGGCGCCACGCAGCACAACGGCCCTGGCCTGCATTGTGAGGCAGTGCAAGTGCAGCGGGGCGCCACGCAGCACAACGGCCCTGGCCTGCATTGTGAGGCAGTGCAAGTGCAGTGGGGCGTGGCGCAGGGCGGCATCCCTGGCCTCCATTGTGAGGCGGTGCAAATACAGCACAGAACATTGCTGCGCGGCAGGCCCGGCCTCCACTGTGAGGCCTTGCATGTGCAGCGGGGCTTGGGGCAGCACGGCTGGCTGGGCCTCCATTGTGAGGCGTTGCAAGTAGAGCGGGGCGTGGCACATGGCGGCTGGCCCCGCTTCGATTGTGAGGCAATACAAGTTCCAAGGGGTGCAGCAAAGCGTGGCAGCCCCAGCCTGCATTGTGTGGTGGTGCAATTACAGCGTGGCTTGGGGCAGCGCAGCAGCTCCAGCCTGCATTGTGAGGCAGTGCAAGTGCAGCGGGACGCCACACAGCACAGTGGCCCTGGCCTGCATTGTGAGGCAGTGCAAGTGCAGCGGGGCGCCACGCAGCACAACGGCCCTGGCCTGCATTGTGAGGCAGTGCAAGTGCAGCGGGGCGCCACGCAGCACAATGGCCCTGGCCTGCATTGTGAGGCAGTGCATATGAAGCGGGGCGTGGCGCAGGGCGGCATCCCTGGCCTCCATTGTGAGGCGGTGCAAATACAGCACAGAACAGTGCTGCGCGGCAGGCCCGGCCTCCACTGTGAGGCGTTGCATGCGCAGCGGGGCGTGGCGCAGCACGGCTGCCTGGGCCTCCATTGTGAGGCGTTGCAAGTAGAGCGGGGCGTGGTACATGGTGGCTGGCCCCACTTCGATTGTGAGGTAATACAAGTTCCAAGGGGTGCAGCAAAGCATGGCAGCCCCAGCCTGCATTGTGAGGCGCTGGAAGTGCAGGGGGGCGCAGCGCAGCATAGCGGCCCCGGCCTCCATTGTGAGGCGGTGCCAGTACAGCGTGGCGCAGTGCGATGCGGTGCAGTGCGGCAACCTGGGCCTCTATTGTGAGGTGGTTGAAGTGCAACGGGCGAGGCGCAGCGCGGCGACCCCGGACTCCATTGTCAGGCGCTGAAAGTAGAGAGGGGCGCGGCGCAGCACGGCACGCCCGGCCTTCATTATTAGGCGGTGCAAGTACAGCGTGGTGGAGCGCAGCGCTTCGCGCACAGACTCCATTGTCAGGCGGTGCATGTGCAGAGGGGCGCAGCACAGCGCGGCAGCCCCGGCCTCCATTGTGTGGCGGTGCAATTACAGCGGGGCTTGGGGCAGCGCAGCAGCTCCAGCCTGCATTGTGAGGCAGTGCAAGTGCAGCGGGACGCCACACAGCACAATGGCCCTGGCCTGCATTGTGAGGCAGTGCAAGTGCAGCGGGGCGCCACGCAGCACAACGGCCCAGGCCTGCATTGTGAGGCAGTGCATATGAAGCGGGGCGTGGCGCAGGGCGGCATCCCTGGCCTCCATTGTGAGGCGGTGCAAATACAGCACAGAACACTGCTGCGCGGCTGGCCCGGCCTCCACTGTGAGGCCTTGCATGTGCAGCGCGGCTTGGGGCAGCGCAGCAGCTCCAGCCTGCATTGTGAGGCAGTGCAAGTGCAGCGGGACTCCACACAGCACAACGGCCCTGGCCTGCATTGTGAGGCAGTGCAAGTGCAGCGGGGCGCCACGCAGCACAACGGCCCTGGCCTGCATTGTGAGGCAGTGCAAGTGCAGCGGGGCGCCACGCAGCACAACGGCCCTGGCCTGCATTGTGAGGCAGTGCAAGTGCAGTGGGGCGTGGCGCAGGGCGGCATCCCTGGCCTCCATTGTGAGGCGGTGCAAATACAGCACAGAACAGTGCTGCGCGGCAGGCCCGGCCTCCACTGTTAGGCCTTGCATGCGCAGCGGGGCGTGGCGCAGCACGGCTGCCTGGGCCTCCATTGTGAGGCGTTGCAAGTAGAGCGGGGCCTGGTACATGGTGGCTGGCCCCGCTTCGATTGTGAGGCAATACAAGTTCCAAGGGGTGCAGCAAAGCATGGCAGCCCCAGCCTGCATTGTGAGGCGCTGGAAGTGCAGGGGGGCGCAGCGCAGCATAGCGGCCCCGGCCTCCATTGTGAGGCGGTGCCAGTACAGCGTGGCGCAGTGCGATGCGGTGCAGTGCGGCAACCTGGGCCTCTATTGTGAGGTGGTTGAAGTGCAACGGGCGAGGCGCAGCGCGGCGACCCCGGACTCCATTGTCAGGCGCTGAAAGTAGAGAGGAGCGTGGCACAGCGCGGCACGCCCGGCCTTCATTATTAGGCGGTGCAAGTACAGCGTGGTGGAGCGCAGCGCTTCGCGCACAGACTCCATTGTCAGGCGGTGCATGTGCAGAGGGGCGCAGCACAGCGCGGCAGCCCCGGCCTCCATTGTGTGGTGGTGCAATTACAGCGGGGCTTGGGGCAGCGCAGCAGCTCCAGCCTGCATTGTGAGGCAGTGCAAGTGCAGCGGGACGCCACACAGCACAAAGGCCCTGGCCTGCATTGTGAGGCAGTGCAAGTGCAGCGGGGCGTGGCGCAGGGCGGCATCCCTGGCCTCCATTGTGAGGCGGTGCAAATACAGCACAGAACAGTGCTGCGCGGCAGGCCCGGCCTCCACTGTGAGGCCTTGCATGTGCAGGGGGGCTTGGGGCAGCGCAGCAGCTCCAGCCTGCATTGTGAGGCAGTGCAAGTGCAGCGGGACACCACACAGCACAACGGCCCTGGCCTGCATTGTGAGGCAGTGCAAGTGCAGCGGGGTGCCACGCAGCACAACGGCCCTGGCCTGCATTGTGAGGCAGTGCAAGTGCAGCGGGGCGCCACGCAACACAACGGCCCTGGCCTGCATTGTGAGGCAGTGCAAGTGCAGCGGGGCGCCACGCAGCACAAGGGCCCTGGCCTGCATTGTGAGGCAGTGCATATGAAGCGGGGCGTGGCGCAGGGCGGCATCCCTGGCCTCCATTGTGAGGCGGTGCAAATACAGCACAGAACAGTGCTGCGCGGCAGGCCCGGCCTCCACTGTGAGGCGTTGCATGCGCAGCGGGGCGTGGCGCAGCACGGCTGCCTGGGCCTCCATTGTGAGGCGTTGCAAGTAGAGCGGGGCGTGGTACATGGTGGCTGGCCCCGCTTCGATTGTGAGGCAATACAAGTTCCAAGGGGTGCAGCAAAGCGTGGCAGCCCCAGCCTGCATTGTGAGGCGCTGGAAGTGCAGGGGGGCGCAGCGCAGCATAGCGGCCCCGGCCTCCATTGTGAGGCGGTGCCAGTACAGCGTGGCGCAGTGCGATGCGGTGCAGTGCGGCAACCTGGGCCTCTATTGTGAGGTGGTTGAAGTGCAACGGGCGAGGCGCAGCGCGGCGACCCCGGACTCCATTGTCAGGCGCTGAAAGTAGAGAGGAGCGTGGCACAGCGCGGCACGCCCGGCCTTCATTATTAGGCGGTGCAAGTACAGCGTGGTGGAGCGCAGCGCTTCGCGCACAGACTCCATTGTCAGGCGGTGCATGTGCAGAGGGGCGCAGCACAGCGCGGCAGCCCCGGCCTCCATTGTGTGGTAGTGCAATTACAGCGGGGCTTGGGGCAGCGCAGCAGCTCCAGCCTGCATTGTGAGGCAGTGCAAGTGCAGCGGGGCGCCACGCAGCACAATGGCTCTGGCCTGCATTGTGAGGCAGTGCAAGTGCAGCGGGGCGCCACGCAGCACAACAGCGTTGGCCTGCATTGTGAGGCAGTGCATATGAAGCGGGGCGTGGCGCAGGGCGGCATCCCTGGCCTCCATTGTGAGGCGGTGCAAATACAGCACAGAACAGTGCTGCGCGGCAGGCCCGGCCTCCACTGTGAGGCCTTGCATGTGCAGCGGGGCTTGGGGCAGCGCAGCAGCTCCAGCCTGCATTGTGAGGCAGTGCAATTACAGCGGGACACCACACAGCACAACGGCCCTGGCCTGCATTGTGAGGCAGTGCAAGTGCAGCGGGGTGCCACGCAGCACAACGGCCCTGGCCTGCATTGTGAGGCAGTGCAAGTGCAGTGGGGCGTGGCGCAGGGCGGCATCCCTGGCCTCCATTGTGAGGCGGTGCAAATACAGCACAGAACAGTGCTGCGCGGCAGGCCCGGCCTCCGCTGTGAGGCCTTGCATGCGCAGCGGGGCTTGGGGCAGCACGGCTGGCTGGGCCTCCATTGTGAGGCGTTGCAAGTAGAGCGGGGCGTGGCACATGGCGGCTGGCCCCGCTTCGATTGTGAGGCAATACAAGTTCCAAGGGGTGCAGCAAAGCGTGGCAGCCCCAGCCTGCATTGTGTGGTGGTGCAATTACAGCGGGGCTTGGGGCAGCGCAGCAGCTCCAGCCTGCATTGTGAGGCAGTGCAAGTGCAGCGGGGCGCCACGCAGCACAATGGCCCTGGCCTGCATTGTGAGGCAGTGCAAGTGCAGCGGGGTGCCACGCAGCACAACGGCCCTGGCCTGCATTGTGAGGCAGTGCAAGTGCAGCGGGGTGCCACGCAGCACAACGGCCCTGGCCTGCATTGTGAGGCAGTGCAAGTGCAGCGGGGCATGGCACAGGGCGTCATCCCTGGCCTCCATTGTGAGGCGGTGCAAATACAGCACAGAACAGTGCTGCGCGGCAGGCCCGGCCTCCACTGTGAGGCGTTGCATGCGCAGCGGGGCGTGGCGCAGCACGGCTGCCTGGGCCTCCATTGTGAGGCGTTGCAAGTAGAGCGGGGCGTGGAACATGGTGGCTGGCCCCGCTTCGATTGTGAGGCAATACAAGTTCCAAGGGGTGCAGCAAAGCGTGGCAGCCCCAGCCTGCATTGTGTGGTGGTGCAATTACAGCGGGGCTTGGGGCAGCGCAGCAGCTCCAGCCTGCATTGTGAGGCAGTGCAAGTGCAGCGGGGCGCCACGCAGCACAATGGCCCTGGCCTGCATTGTGAGGCAGTGCAAGTGCAGCGGGGTGCCACGCAGCACAACGGCCCTGGCCTGCATTGTGAGGCAGTGCAAGTGCAGCGGGGTGCCACGCAGCACAACGGCCCTGGCCTGCATTGTGAGGCAGTGCAAGTGCAGCGGGGCGCCACGCAGCACAACGGCCCTGGCCTGCATTGTGAGGCAGTGCAAGTGCAGCGGGGCGTGGCGCAGGGCGGCATCCCTGGCCTCCATTGTGAGGCGGTGCAAATACAGCACAGAACAGTGCTGCGCGGCAGGCCCGGCCTCCGCTGTGAGGCCTTGCATGCGCAGCGGGGCTTGGGGCAGCACGGCTGGCTGGGCCTCCATTGTGAGGCGTTGCAAGTAGAGCGGGGCGTGGCACATGGCGGCTGGCCCCGCTTCGATTGTGAGGCAATACAAGTTCCAAGGGGTGCAGCAAAGCGTGGCAGCCCCAGCCTGCATTGTGTGGTGGTGCAATTACAGCGGGGCTTGGGGCAGCGCAGCAGCTCCAGCCTGCATTGTGAGGCAGTGCAATTGCAGCGGGGTGCCATGCAACACAATGGCCCTGGCCTGCATTGTGAGGCAGTGCAAGTGCAGCGGGGCGCCACGCAGCACAACGGCCCTGGCCTGCATTGTGAGGCAGTGCATATGAAGCGGGGCGTGGCGCAGGGCGGCATCCCTGGCCTCCATTGTGAGGCGGTGCAAATACAGCACAGAACACTGCTGCGCGGCTGGCCCGGCCTCCACTGTGAGGCCTTGCATGTGCAGCGGGGCTTGGGGCAGCGCAGCAGCTCCAGCCTGCATTGTGAGGCAGTGCAAGTGCAGCGGGACACCACACAGCACAATGGCCCTGGCCTGCATTGTGAGGCAGTGCAAGTGCAGCGGGGTGCCACGCAGCACAACGGCCCTGGCCTGCATTGTGAGGCAGTGCAAGTGCAGCGGGGCGTGGCGCAGGGCGGCATCCCTGGCCTCCATTGTGAGGCGGTGCAAATACAGCACAGAACAGTGCTGCGCGGCAGGCCCGGCCTCCACTGTGAGGCGTTGCATGCGCAGCGGGGCGTGGCGCAGCACGGCTGGCTGGGCCTCCATTGTGAGGCGTTGCAAGTAGAGCGGGGCGTGGTACATGGTGGCTGGCCCCGCTGCGATTGTGAGGCAATACAAGTTCCAAGGGGTGCAGCAAAGCGTGGCAGCCCCAGCCTGCATTGTGAGGCGCTGGAAGTGCAGGGGGGCGCAGCGCAGCATAGCGGTCCCGGCCTCCATTGTCAGGCGGTGCCAGTACAGCGTGGCGCAGTGCAATGCGGTGCAGCGCGGCAGCCTTGGCCTCTATTGTGAGGTGGTTGAAGTGCAGCGGGCGAGGCGCAGCGCGGCGACCCGGGACTCCATTGTCAGGCGCTGAAAGTAGAGAGGGGCGTGGCACAGCGCGGCACGCCCGGCCTTCATTATTAGGCGGTGCAAGTGCAGCGTGGCGCAGTGCGATGCGGTGCAGTGCGGCAACCTGGGCCTCTATTGTGAGGTGGTTGAAGTGCAACGGGCGAGGCGCAGCGCGGTGACCCCGGACTCCATTGTCAGGCGCTGAAAGTAGAGAGGAGCGCGGCACAGCGCGGCACGCCCGGCCTTCATTATTAGGCGGTGCAAGTACAGCGTGGTGGAGCGCAGCGCTTCGCGCACAGACTCCATTGTCAGGCGGTGCATGTGCAGAGGGGCGCAGCACAGCGCGGCAGCCCCGGCCTCCATTGTGTGGTGGTGCAATTACAGCGGGGCTTGGGGCAGCGCAGCAGCTCCAGCCTGCATTGTGAGGCAGTGCAATTACAGCGGGACACCACACAGCACAATGGCTCTGGCCTGCATTGTGAGGCAGTGCAAGTGCAGCGGGGCGTGGCGCAGCACAACAGCGTTGGCCTGCATTGTGAGGCAGTGCATATGAAGCGGGGCGTGGCGCAGGGCGGCATCCCTGGCCTCCATTGTGAGGCGGTGCAAATACAGCACAGAACAGTGCTGCGCGGCAGGCCCGGCCTCCACTGTGAGGCGTTGCATGCGCAGCGGGGCGTGGCGCAGCACGGCTGCCTGGGCCTCCATTGTGAGGCGTTGCAAGTAGAGCGGGGCGTGGTACATGGTGGCTGGCCCCACTTCGATTGTGAGGCAATACAAGTTCCAAGGGGTGCAGCAAAGCATGGCAGCCCCAGCCTGCATTGTGAGGCGCTGGAAGTGCAGGGGGGCGCAGCGCAGCATAGCGGCCCCGGCCTCCATTGTGAGGCGGTGCCAGTACAGCGTGGCGCAGTGCGATGCGGTGCAGTGCGGCAACCTGGGCCTCTATTGTGAGGTGGTTGAAGTGCAACGGGCGAGGCGCAGCGCGGTGACCCCGGACTCCATTGTCAGGCGCTGAAAGTAGAGAGGAGCGCGGCACAGCGCGGCACGCCCGGCCTTCATTATTAGGCGGTGCAAGTACAGCGTGGTGGAGCGCAGCGCTTCGCGCACAGACTCCATTGTCAGGCGGTGCATGTGCAGAGGGGCGCAGCACAGCGCGGCAGCCCCGGCCTCCATTGTGTGGTGGTGCAATTACAGCGGGGCTTGGGGCAGCGCAGCAGCTCCAGCCTGCATTGTGAGGCAGTGCAATTACAGCGGGACACCACACAGCACAACGGCCCTGGCCTGCATTGTGAGGCAGTGCAAGTGCAGCGGGGTGCCACGCAGCACAACGGCCCTGGCCTGCATTGTGAGGCAGTGCAAGTGCAGCGGGACGCCACGCAGCACAACGGCCCTGGCCTGCATTGTGAGGCAGTGCAAGTGCAGCGGGGTGCCACGCAGCACAACGGCCCTGGCCTGCATTGTGAGGCAGTGCAAGTGCAGCGGGGTGCCATGTAGCACAATGGCCCTGGCCTGCATTGTGAGGCAGTGCAAGTGCAGCGGGGCGCCACGCAGCACAACGGCCCTGGCCTGCATTGTGAGGCAGTGCATATGAAGCGGGGCGTGGCGCAGGGCGGCATCCCTGGCCTCCATTGTGAGGCGGTGCAAATACAGCACAGAACAGTGCTGCGCGGCAGGCCCGGCCTCCACTGTGAGGCCTTGCATGTGCAGCGGGGCTTGGGGCAGCGCAGCAGCTCCAGCCTGCATTGTGAGGCAGTGCAAGTGCAGCGGGACACCACACAGCACAACGGCCCTGGCCTGCATTGTGAGGCAGTGCAAGTGCAGCGGGGCGCCACGCAGCACAACGGCCCTGGCCTGCATTGTGAGGCAGTGCAAGTGCAGCGGGGCGCCACGCAGCACAACGGCCCTGGCCTGCATTGTGAGGCAGTGCAAGTGCAGCGGGGCGCCACGCAGCACAACGGCCCTGGCCTGCATTGTGAGGCAGTGCAAGTGCAGTGGGGCATGGCGCAGGGCGGCATCCCTGGCCTCCATTGTGAGGCGGTGCAAATACAGCACAGAACAGTGCTGCGCGGCAGGCCCGGCCTCCACTGTGAGGCCTTGCATGTGCAGCGGGGCTTGGGGCAGTACGGCTGCCTGGGCCTCCATTGTGAGGCGTTGCAAGTAGAGAGGGGCGTGGCACATGGTGGCTGGCCCCGCTTCGATTGTGAGGCAATACAAGTTCCAAGGGGTGCAGCAAAGCGTGGCAGCCCCAGCCTGCATTGTGTGGTGGTGCAATTACAGCGGGGCTTGGGGCAGCGCAGCAGCTCCAGCCTGCATTGTGAGGCAGTGCAAGTGCAACGGGACGCCACACAGCACAATGGCCCTGGCCTGCATTGTGAGGCAGTGCACGTGCAGCGGGGCGCCACGCAGCACAACGGCCCAGGCCTGCATTGTGAGGCAGTGCATATGAAGCGGGGCGTGGCGCAGGGCTGCATCCCTGGCCTCCATTGTGAGGCGGTGCAAATACAGCACAGAACACTGCTGCGCGGCTGGCCCGGCCTCCACTGTGAGGCCTTGCATGTGCAGCGCGGCTTGGGGCAGCGCAGCAGCTCCAGCCTGCATTGTGAGGCAGTGCAAGTGCAGCGGGACACCACACAGCACAACGGCCCTGGCCTGCATTGTGAGGCAGTGCAAGTGCAGCGGGGCGCCACGCAGCACAACGGCCCTGGCCTGCATTGTGAGGCAGTGCAAGTGCAGCGGGGCGCCACGCAGCACAACGGCCCTGGCCTGCATTGTGAGGCAGTGCAAGTGCAGTGGGGCGTGGCGCAGGGCGGCATCCCTGGCCTCCATTGTGAGGCGGTGCAAATACAGCACAGAACATTGCTGCGCGGCAGGCCCGGCCTCCACTGTGAGGCCTTGCATGCGCAGCGGGGCGTGGCGCAGCACGGCTGGCTGGGCCTCCATTGTGAGGCGTTGCAAGTAGAGCGGGGCGTGGTACATGGTGGCTGGCCCCGCTGCGATTGTGAGGCAATACAAGTTCCAAGGGGTGCAGCAAAGTGTGGCAGCCCCAGCCTGCATTGTGAGGCGCTGGAAGTGCAGGGGGGCGCAGCGCAGCATAGCGGTCCCGGCCTCCATTGTCAGGCGGTGCCAGTACAGCGTGGCGCAGTGCAATGCGGTGCAGCGCGGCAGCCTTGGCCTCTATTGTGAGGTGGTTGAAGTGCAGCGGGCGAGGCGCAGCGCGGCGACCCGGGACTCCATTGTCAGGCGCTGAAAGTAGAGCGGGGCGTGGCACAGCGCGGCACGCCCGGCCTTCATTATTAGGCGGTGCAAGTGCAGCGTGGCGCAGTGCGATGCGGTGCAGTGCGGCAACCTGGGCCTCTATTGTGAGGTGGTTGAAGTGCAACGGGCGAGGCGCAGCGCGGCGACCCCGGACTCCATTGTCAGGCGCTGAAAGTAGAGAGGAGCGCGGCACAGCGCGGCACGCCCGGCCTTCATTATTAGGCGGTGCAAGTACAGCGTGGTGGAGCGCAGCGCTTCGCGCACAGACTCCATTGTCAGGCGGTGCATGTGCAGAGGGGCGCAGCACAGCGCGGCAGCCCCGGCCTCCATTGTGTGGTGGTGCAATTACAGCGGGGCTTGGGGCAGCGCAGCAGCTCCAGCCTGCATTGTGAGGCAGTGCAAGTGCAGCGGGGCGCCACGCAGCACAATGGCTCTGGCCTGCATTGTGAGGCAGTGCAAGTGCAGCGGGGCGCCACGCAGCACAACGGCCCTGGCCTGCATTGTGAGGCAGTGCATATGAAGCGGGGCGTGGCGCAGGGCGGCATCCCTGGCCTCCATTGTGAGGCGGTGCAAATACAGCACAGAACAGTGCTGCGCGGCAGGCCCGGCCTCCACTGTGAGGCCTTGCATGTGCAGCGGGGCTTGGGGCAGCGCAGCAGCTCCAGCCTGCATTGTGAGGCAGTGCAAGTGCAGCGGGACACCACACAGCACAATGGCCCTGGCCTGCATTGTGAGACAGTGCAAGTGCAGCGGGGTGCCACGCAGCACAACGGCCCTGGCCTGCATTGTGAGGCAGTGCAAGTGCAGTGGGGCGTGGCGCAGGGCGGCATCCCTGGCCTCCATTGTGAGGCGGTGCAAATACAGCACAGAACAGTGCTGCGCGGCAGGCCCGGCCTCCGCTGTGAGGCCTTGCATGCGCAGCGGGGCTTGGGGCAGCACGGCTGGCTGGGCCTCCATTGTGAGGCGTTGCAAGTAGAGCGGGGCGTGGAACATGGCGTCTGGCCCCGCTTCGATTGTGAGGCAATACAAGTTCCAAGGGGTGCAGCAAAGCGTGGCAGCCCCAGCCTGCATTGTGTGGTGGTGCAATTACAGCGGGGCTTGGGGCAGCGCAGCAGCTCCAGCCTGCATTGTGAGGCAGTGCAAGTGCAGCGGGGCGCCACGCAGCACAATGGCCCTGGCCTGCATTGTGAGGCAGTGCAAGTGCAGCGGGGTGCCACGCAGCACAACGGCCCTGGCCTGCATTGTGAGGCAGTGCAAGTGCAGCGGGGCGCCACGCAGCACAACGGCCCTGGCCTCCACTGTGAGGCAGTGCAAGTGCAGCGGGGCGCCACGCAGCACAACGGCCCTGGCCTGCATTGTGAGGCAGTGCAAGTGCAGCGGGGCGTGGCGCAGGGCGGCATCCCTGGCCTCCATTGTGAGGCGGTGCAAATACAGCACAGAACAGTGCTGCGCGGCAGGCCCGGCCTCCGCTGTGAGGCCTTGCATGCGCAGCAGGGCTTGGGGCAGCACGGCTGGCTGGGCCTCCATTGTGAGGCGTTGCAAGTAGAGCGGGGCGTGGCACATGGCGGCTGGCCCCGCTTCGATTGTGAGGCAATACAAGTTCCAAGGGGTGCAGCAAAGCGTGGCAGCCCCAGCCTGCATTGTGTGGTGGTGCAATTACAGCGGGGCTTGGGGCAGCGCAGCAGCTCCAGCCTGCATTGTGAGGCAGTGCAAGTGCAGCGGGACGCCACACAGCACAATGGCCCTGGCCTGCATTGTGAGGCAGTGCAAGTGCAGCGGGGCGCCACGCAGCACAACGGCCCTGGCCTGCATTGTGAGGCAGTGCATATGAAGCGGGGCGTGGCGCAGGGCGGCATCCCTGGCCTCCATTGTGAGGCGGTGCAAATACAGCACAGAACAGTGCTGCGCGGCTGGCCCGGCCTCCACTGTGAGGCCTTGCATGTGCAGCGGGGCTTGGGGCAGCGCAGCAGCTCCAGCCTGCATTGTGAGGCAGTGCAAGTGCAGCGGGACACCACACAGCACAATGGCCCTGGCCTGCATTGTGAGGCAGTGCAAGTGCAGCGGGGGTGCCACGCAGCACAACGGCCCTGGCCTGCATTGTGAGGCAGTGCATATGAAGCGGGGCGTGGCGCAGGGCGGCATCCCTGGCCTCCATTGTGAGGCGGTGCAAATACAGCACAGAACAGTGCTGCGCGGCAGGCCCGGCCTCCACTGTGAGGCGTTGCATGCGCAGCGGGGCGTGGCGCAGCACGGCTGGCTGGGCCTCCATTGTGAGGCGTTGCAAGTAGAGCGGGGCGTGGTACATGGTGGCTGGCCCCGCTGCGATTGTGAGGCAATACAAGTTCCAAGGGGTGCAGCAAAGCGTGGCAGCCCCAGCCTGCATTGTGAGGCGCTGGAAGTGCAGGGGGGCGCAGCGCAGCATAGCGGTCCCGGCCTCCATTGTCAGGCGGTGCCAGTACAGCGTGGCGCAGTGCAATGCGGTGCAGCGCGGCAGCCTTGGCCTCTATTGTGAGGTGGTTGAAGTGCAGCGGGCGAGGCGCAGCGCGGCGACCCGGGACTCCATTGTCAGGCGCTGAAAGTAGAGAGGGGCGTGGCACAGCGCGGCACGCCCGGCCTTCATTATTAGGCGGTGCAAGTGCAGCGTGGCGCAGTGCGATGCGGTGCAGTGCGGCAACCTGGGCCTCTATTGTGAGGTGGTTGAAGTGCAACGGGCGAGGCGCAGCGCGGCGACCCCGGACTCCATTGTCAGGCGCTGAAAGTAGAGAGGAGCGCGGCACAGCGCGGCACGCCCGGCCTTCATTATTAGGCGGTGCAAGTACAGCGTGGTGGAGCGCAGCGCTTCGCGCACAGACTCCATTGTCAGGCGGTGCATGTGCAGAGGGGCGCAGCACAGCGCGGCAGCCCCGGCCTCCATTGTGTGGTGGTGCAATTACAGCGGGGCTTGGGGCAGCGCAGCAGCTCCAGCCTGCATTGTGAGGCAGTGCAAGTGCAGCGGGGCGCCACGCAGCACAATGGCTCTGGCCTGCATTGTGAGGCAGTGCAAGTGCAGCGGGGCGCCACGCAGCACAACGGCCCTGGCCTGCATTGTGAGGCAGTGCATATGAAGCGGGGCGTGGCGCAGGGCGGCATCCCTGGCCTCCATTGTGAGGCGGTGCAACTTCAGCACTGCTCAGCGCAGCGCGGCAGGCCCGGCCTCCACTGTGAGGCCGTGCATGTGCAGCGGGGCTTGGGGCAGCGCAGCAGCTCCAGCCTGCATTGTGAGGCAGTGCAAGTGCAGCGGGACACCACACAGCACAATGGCCCTGGCCTGCATTGTGAGGCAGTGCAAGTGCAGCGGGGTGCCACGCAGCACAACGGCCCTGGCCTGCATTGTGAGGCAGTGCAAGTGCAGTGGGGCGTGGCGCAGGGCGGCATCCCTGGCCTCCATTGTGAGGCGGTGCAAATACAGCACAGAACAGTGCTGCGCGGCAGGCCCGGCCTCCGCTGTGAGGCCTTGCATGCGCAGCGGGGCTTGGGGCAGCACGGCTGGCTGGGCCTCCATTGTGAGGCGTTGCAAGTAGAGCGGGGCGTGGAACATGGCGTCTGGCCCCGCTTCGATTGTGAGGCAATACAAGTTCCAAGGGGTGCAGCAAAGCGTGGCAGCCCCAGCCTGCATTGTGTGGTGGTGCAATTACAGCGGGGCTTGGGGCAGCGCAGCAGCTCCAGCCTGCATTGTGAGGCAGTGCAAGTGCAGCGGGGCGCCACGCAGCACAATGGCCCTGGCCTGCATTGTGAGGCAGTGCAAGTGCAGCGGGGTGCCACGCAGCACAACGGCCCTGGCCTGCATTGTGAGGCAGTGCAAGTGCAGCGGGGCGCCACGCAGCACAACGGCCCTGGCCTCCACTGTGAGGCAGTGCAAGTGCAGCGGGGCGCCACGCAGCACAACGGCCCTGGCCTGCATTGTGAGGCAGTGCAAGTGCAGCGGGGCGTGGCGCAGGGCGGCATCCCTGGCCTCCATTGTGAGGCGGTGCAAATACAGCACAGAACAGTGCTGCGCGGCAGGCCCGGCCTCCGCTGTGAGGCCTTGCATGCGCAGCAGGGCTTGGGGCAGCACGGCTGGCTGGGCCTCCATTGTGAGGCGTTGCAAGTAGAGCGGGGCGTGGCACATGGCGGCTGGCCCCGCTTCGATTGTGAGGCAATACAAGTTCCAAGGGGTGCAGCAAAGCGTGGCAGCCCCAGCCTGCATTGTGTGGTGGTGCAATTACAGCGGGGCTTGGGGCAGCGCAGCAGCTCCAGCCTGCATTGTGAGGCAGTGCAAGTGCAGCGGGACGCCACACAGCACAATGGCCCTGGCCTGCATTGTGAGGCAGTGCAAGTGCAGCGGGGCGCCACGCAGCACAACGGCCCTGGCCTGCATTGTGAGGCAGTGCATATGAAGCGGGGCGTGGCGCAGGGCGGCATCCCTGGCCTCCATTGTGAGGCGGTGCAAATACAGCACAGAACAGTGCTGCGCGGCTGGCCCGGCCTCCACTGTGAGGCCTTGCATGTGCAGCGGGGCTTGGGGCAGCGCAGCAGCTCCAGCCTGCATTGTGAGGCAGTGCAAGTGCAGCGGGACACCACACAGCACAATGGCCCTGGCCTGCATTGTGAGGCAGTGCAAGTGCAGCGGGGTGCCACGCAGCACAACGGCCCTGGCCTGCATTGTGAGGCAGTGCATATGAAGCGGGGCGTGGCGCAGGGCGGCATCCCTGGCCTCCATTGTGAGGCGGTGCAAATACAGCACAGAACAGTGCTGCGCGGCAGGCCCGGCCTCCACTGTGAGGCGTTGCATGCGCAGCGGGGCGTGGCGCAGCACGGCTGGCTGGGCCTCCATTGTCAGGCGTTGAAAGTAGAGCGGGGCGTGGTACATGGTGGCTGGCCCCGCTGCGATTGTGAGGCAATACAAGTTCCAAGGGGTGCAGCAAAGCGTGGCAGCCCCAGCCTGCATTGTGAGGCGCTGGAAGTGCAGGGGGGCGCAGCGCAGCATAGCGGTCCCGGCCTCCATTGTCAGGCGGTGCCAGTACAGCGTGGCGCAGTGCAATGCGGTGCAGCGCGGCAGCCTTGGCCTCTATTGTGAGGTGGTTGAAGTGCAGCGGGCGAGGCGCAGCGCGGCGACCCGGGACTCCATTGTCAGGCGCTGAAAGTAGAGAGGGGCGTGGCACAGCGCGGCACGCCCGGCCTTCATTATTAGGCGGTGCAAGTGCAGCGTGGCGCAGTGCGATGCGGTGCAGTGCGGCAACCTGGGCCTCTATTGTGAGGTGGTTGAAGTGCAACGGGCGAGGCGCAGCGCGGCGACCCCGGACTCCATTGTCAGGCGCTGAAAGTAGAGAGGAGCGCGGCACAGCGCGGCACGCCCGGCCTTCATTATTAGGCGGTGCAAGTACAGCGTGGTGGAGCGCAGCGCTTCGCGCACAGACTCCATTGTCAGGCGGTGCATGTGCAGAGGGGCGCAGCACAGCGCGGCAGCCCCGGCCTCCATTGTGTGGTGGTGCAATTACAGCGGGGCTTGGGGCAGCGCAGCAGCTCCAGCCTGCATTGTGAGGCAGTGCAAGTGCAGCGGGGCGCCACGCAGCACAATGGCCCTGGCCTGCATTGTGAGGCAGTGCAAGTGCAGCGGGGCGCCACGCAGCACAACGGCCCTGGCCTGCATTGTGAGGCAGTGCATATGAAGCGGGGCGTGGCGCAGGGCGGCATCCCTGGCCTCCATTGTGAGGCGGTGCAAATACAGCACAGAACAGTGCTGCGCGGCAGGCCCGGCCTCCACTGTGAGGCGTTGCATGTGCAGCGGGGCTTGGGGCAGCGCAGCAGCTCCAGCCTGCATTGTGAGGCAGTGCAAGTGCAGCGGGACACCACACAGCACAATGGCCCTGGCCTGCATTGTGAGGCAGTGCAAGTGCAGCGGGGTGCCACGCAGCACAACGGCCCTGGCCTGCATTGTGAGGCAGTGCAAGTGCAGTGGGGCGTGGCGCAGGGCGGCATCCCTGGCCTCCATTGTGAGGCGGTGCAAATACAGCACAGAACAGTGCTGCGCGGCAGGCCCGGCCTCCGCTGTGAGGCCTTGCATGCGCAGCGGGGCTTGGGGCAGCACGGCTGGCTGGGCCTCCATTGTGAGGCGTTGCAAGTAGAGCGGGGCGTGGAACATGGCGTCTGGCCCCGCTTCGATTGTGAGGCAATACAAGTTCCAAGGGGTGCAGCAAAGCGTGGCAGCCCCAGCCTGCATTGTGTGGTGGTGCAATTACAGCGGGGCTTGGGGCAGCGCAGCAGCTCCAGCCTGCATTGTGAGGCAGTGCAAGTGCAGCGGGGCGCCACGCAGCACAATGGCCCTGGCCTGCATTGTGAGGCAGTGCAAGTGCAGCGGGGTGCCACGCAGCACAACGGCCCTGGCCTGCATTGTGAGGCAGTGCAAGTGCAGCGGGGCGCCACGCAGCACAACGGCCCTGGCCTCCACTGTGAGGCAGTGCAAGTGCAGCGGGGCGCCACGCAGCACAACGGCCCTGGCCTGCATTGTGAGGCAGTGCAAGTGCAGCGGGGCGTGGCGCAGGGCGGCATCCCTGGCCTCCATTGTGAGGCGGTGCAAATACAGCACAGAACAGTGCTGCGCGGCAGGCCCGGCCTCCGCTGTGAGGCCTTGCATGCGCAGCGGGGCTTGGGGCAGCACGGCTGGCTGGGCCTCCATTGTGAGGCGTTGCAAGTAGAGCGGGGCGTGGCACATGGCGGCTGGCCCCGCTTCGATTGTGAGGCAATACAAGTTCCAAGGGGTGCAGCAAAGCGTGGCAGCCCCAGCCTGCATTGTGTGGTGGTGCAATTACAGCGGGGCTTGGGGCAGCGCAGCAGCTCCAGCCTGCATTGTGAGGCAGTGCAAGTGCAGCGGGACGCCACACAGCACAATGGCCCTGGCCTGCATTGTGAGGCAGTGCAAGTGCAGCGGGGCGCCACGCAGCACAACGGCCCTGGCCTGCATTGTGAGGCAGTGCATATGAAGCGGGGCGTGGCGCAGGGCGGCATCCCTGGCCTCCATTGTGAGGCGGTGCAAATACAGCACAGAACACTGCTGCGCGGCTGGCCCGGCCTCCACTGTGAGGCCTTGCATGTGCAGCGGGGCTTGGGGCAGCGCAGCAGCTCCAGCCTGCATTGTGAGGCAGTGCAAGTGCAGCGGGACACCACACAGCACAATGGCCCTGGCCTGCATTGTGAGGCAGTGCAAGTGCAGCGGGGTGCCACGCAGCACAACGGCCCTGGCCTGCATTGTGAGGCAGTGCAAGTGCAGCGGGGCGTGGCGCAGGGCGGCATCCCTGGCCTCCATTGTGAGGCGGTGCAAATACAGCACAGAACAGTGCTGCGCGGCAGGCCCGGCCTCCACTGTGAGGCGTTGCATGCGCAGCGGGGCGTGGCGCAGCACGGCTGGCTGGGCCTCCATTGTGAGGCGTTGCAAGTAGAGCGGGGCGTGGTACATGGTGGCTGGCCCCGCTTCGATTGTGAGGCAATACAAGTTCCAAGGGGTGCAGCAAAGCGTGGCAGCCCCAGCCTGCATTGTGAGGCGCTGGAAGTGCAGGGGGGCGCAGCGCAGCATAGCGGTCCCGGCCTCCATTGTCAGGCGGTGCCAGTACAGCGTGGCGCAGTGCAATGCGGTGCAGCGCGGCAGCCTTGGCCTCTATTGTGAGGTGGTTGAAGTGCAGCGGGCGAGGCGCAGCGCGGCGACCCCGGACTCCATTGTCAGGCGCTGAAAGTAGAGAGGGGCGTGGCACAGCGCGGCACGGCCGGCCTTCATTATTAGGCGGTGCAAGTGCAGCGTGGCGCAGCGCAGCGCTTCGCGCACAGACTCCATTGTCAGGCGGTGCATGTGCAGAGGGGCGCAGCACAGCGCGGCAGCCCCGGCCTCCATTGTGTGGCGGTGCAATTACAGCGGGGCTTGGGGCAGCGCAGCAGCTCCAGCCTGCATTGTGATGCAGTGCAATTACAGCGGGACACCACACAGCACAATGTCCCTGGCCTGCATTGTGAGGCAGTGCAAGTGCTGCGGGGCGCCACGCAGCACAACGGCCCTGGCCTGCATTGTGAGGCAGTGCAAGTGCAGCGGGGCACCACGCAGCACAACAGCGTTGGCCTGCATTGTGAGGCAGTGCATGTGAAGTGGGGCGTGGCGCAGGGCGGCATCCCTGGCCTCCATTGTGAGGCGGTGCAAATACAGCACAGAACAGTGCTGCGCGGCAGGCCCGGCCTCCACTGTGAGGCGTTGCATGCGCAGCGGGGCGTGGCGCAGCACGGCTGGCTGGGCCTCCATTGTGAGGCATTGCAAGTACAGCGTGGCGTGGCACATGGCGGCTGGCCCCGCTATGATTGTGAGGCAATACAAGTTCTAAGGGGTGCGGCACAGCGTGGCAGCCCCAGCCTGCATTGTGAGGCGCTGGAAGTGCAGGGGGGCGCAGCGCAGCATAGCGGCCCCGGCCTCCATTGTGAGGCGGTGCCAGTACAGCGTGGCGCAGTGCGATGCGGTGCAGCGCGGCAGTCTTGGCCTCTATTGTGAGGTGGTTGAAGTGCAGCGGGCGAGGCGCAGCGCGGCAACCCCTGACTCCATTGTCAGGCGCTGAAAGTAGAGAGGGGCGCGGCGCAGAGCGGCACGGCCGGCCTTCATTATTAGGCGGTGCAAGTGCAGCGTGGCGCAGCGCAGCGCTTCGCGCACAGACTCCATTGTCAGGCAGTGCATGTGCAGAGGGGCGCAGCACAGCGCGGCAGCCCCGGCCTCCATTGTGTGGCGGTGCAATTACAGCGGGGCTTGGGGCAGCGCAGCAGCTCCAGCCTGCATTGTGAGGCAGTGCAAGTGCAGCGGGGTGCCACGCAGCACAACGGCCCTGGCCTGCATTGTGAGGCAGTGCATGTGAAGCGGGGCGTGGCGCAGGGAGGCATCCCTGGCCTCCATTGTGAGGCGGTGCAAATACAGCACAGAACAGTGCTGCGCGGCAGGCCCGGCCTCCACTGTGAGGCGTTGCATGTGCAGCGGGGCGTGGCGCAGCACGGCTGGCTGGGCCTCCATTGTGAGGCGTTGCAAGTAGAGCGGGGCGTGGCACATGGCGGCTGGCCCCGCTTCGATTGTGAGGCAATACAATTTCTAAGGGGTGCGGCACAGCGTGGCAGCCCCAGCCTGCATTGTGAGGCGCTGGAAGTGCAGGGGGGCGCAGCACAGCATAGCGGCCCCGGCCTCCAATGTGAGGCGGTGCCAGTACAGCATGGCGCAGTGCGATGCGGTGCATCGCGGCAGCCTTGGCCTCTATTTTGAGGTGGTTGAAGTGCAGCGGGCGAGGCGCAGCGCGGCGACCCCGGACTCCATTGTCAGGCGCTGAAAGTAGAGAGGGGCGCGGCACAGAGCGGCACGCCCGGCCTTCATTATTAGGCGGTGCAAGTGCAGCGTGGGGCAGCGCAGCGCTTCGCGCACAGACTCCATTGTCAGGCAGTGCATGTGCAGAGGGGCGCAGCACAGCGCGGCAGCCCCAGCCTCCATTGTGTGGCGGTGCAATTACAGCGGGGCTTGGGGCAGCGCAGCAGCTCCAGCCTGCATTGTGAGGCAGTGCAATTGCAGCGGGGTGCCATGCAACACAATGGCCCTGGCCTGCATTGTGAGGCAGTGCAAGTGCAGCGGGGCGCCACGCAGCACAACAGCGTTGGCCTGCATTGTGAGGCAGTGCATGTGAAGCGGGGCGTGGCGCAGGGCGGCATCCCTGGCCTCCATTGTGAGGCGGTGCAAATACAGCACAGAACAGTGCTGCGCGGCAGGCCCGGCCTCCACTGTGAGGCGTTGCATGTGCAGCGGGGCGTGGCGCAGCACGGCTGCCTGGGCCTCCATTGTGAGGCGTTGCAAGTAGAGCGGGGCGTGGCACATGGCGGCTGGCCCCGCTTCGATTGTGAGGCAATACAAGTTCTAAGGGGTGCGGCACAGCGTGGCAGCCCCAGCCTGCATTGTGAGGCGCTGGAAGTGCAGGGGGGCGCAGCGCAGCATAGCGGCCCCGGCCTCCATTGTGAGGCGGTGCCAGTACAGCGTGGCGCAGTGCGATGCGGTGCAGTGCGGCAACCTGGGCCTCTATTGTGAGGTGGTTGAAGTGCAACGGGCGAGGCGCAGCGCGGCGACCCCGGACTCCATTGTCAGGCGCTGAAAGTAGAGAGGGGCGCGGCGCAGCACGGCACGCCCGGCCTTCATTATTAGGCGGTGCAAGTACAGCGTGGTGGAGCGCAGCGCTTCGCGCACAGACTCCATTGTCAGGCGGTGCATGTGCAGAGGGGCGCAGCACAGCGCGGCAGCCCCGGCCTCCATTGTGTGGTGGTGCAATTACAGCGGGGCTTGGGGCAGCGCAGCAGCTCCAGCCTGCATTGTGAGGCAGTGCAAGTGCAGCGGGGCGCCACGCAGCACAACGGCCCTGGCCTGCATTGTGAGGCAGTGCAAGTGCAGCGGGGCGTGGCGCAGGGCGGCATCCCTGGCCTCCATTGTGAGGCGGTGCAAATACAGCACAGAACAGTGCTGCGCGGCAGGCCCGGCCTCCACTGTGAGGCCTTGCATGTGCAGGGGGGCTTGGGGCAGCGCAGCAGCTCCAGCCTGCATTGTGAGGCAGTGCAAGTGCAGCGGGACACCACACAGCACAACGGCCCTGGCCTGCATTGTGAGGCAGTGCAAGTGCAGCGGGGTGCCACGCAGCACAACGGCCCTGGCCTGCATTGTGAGGCAGTGCAAGTGCAGTGGGGCGCCACGCAACACAACGGCCCTGGCCTGCATTGTGAGGCAGTGCAAGTGCAGCGGGGCGCCACGCAACACAACGGCCCTGGCCTGCATTGTGAGGCAGTGCAAGTGCAGCGGGGCGCCACGCAGCACAAGGGCCCTGGCCTGCATTGTGAGGCAGTGCATATGAAGCGGGGCGTGGCGCAGGGCGGCATCCCTGGCCTCCATTGTGAGGCGGTGCAAATACAGCACAGAACAGTGCTGCGCGCAGGCCCGGCCTCCACTGTGAGGCCTTGCATGTGCAGCGGGGCTTGGGGCAGCGCAGCAGCTCCAGCCTGCATTGTGAGGCAGTGCAATTACAGCGGGACACCACACAGCACAATGGCCCTGGCCTGCATTGTGAGGCAGTGCAAGTGCAGCGGGGTGCCACGCAGCACAACGGCCCTGGCCTGCATTGTGAGGCAGTGCAAGTGCAGTGGGGCGTGGCGCAGGGCGGCATCCCTGGCCTCCATTGTGAGGCGGTGCAAATACAGCACAGAACAGTGCTGCGCGGCAGGCCCGGCCTCCGCTGTGAGGCCTTGCATGCGCAGCAGGGCTTGGGGCAGCACAGCTGGCTGGGCCTCCATTGTGAGGCGTTGCAAGTAGAGCGGGGCGTGGAACATGGCGTCTGGCCCCGCTTCGATTGTGAGGCAATACAAGTTCCAAGGGGTGCAGCAAAGCGTGGCAAGCCCCAGCCTGCATTGTGTGGTGGTGCAATTACAGCGGGGGCTTGGGGCAGCGCAGCAGCTCCAGCCTGCATTGTGAGGCAGTGCAAGTGCAGCGGGGCGCCACGCAGCACAATGGCCCTGGCCTGCATTGTGAGGCAGTGCAAGTGCAGCGGGGTGCCACGCAGCACAACGGCCCTGGCCTGCATTGTGAGGCTGTGCAAGTGCAGCGGGGTGCCACGCAGCACAACGGCCCTGGCCTGCATTGTGAGGCAGTGCAAGTGCAGCGGGGCATGGCACAGGGCGGCATCCCTGGCCTCCATTGTGAGGCGGTGCAAATACAGCACAGAACAGTGCTGCGCGGCAGGCCCGGCCTCCACTGTGAGGCGTTGCATGCGCAGCGGGCGTGGCGCAGCACGGCTGGCTGGGCCTCCATTGTGAGGCGTTGCAAGTAGAGCGGGGCGTGGTACATGGTGGCTGGCCCCGCTGCGATTGTGAGGCAATACAAGTTCCAAGGGGTGCAGCAAAGTGTGGCAGCCCCAGCCTGCATTGTGAGGCGCTGGAAGTGCAGGGGGGCGCAGCGCAGCATAGCGGTCCCGGCCTCCATTGTCAGGCGGTGCCAGTACAGCGTGGCGCAGTGCAATGCGGTGCAGCGCGGCAGCCTTGCCTCTATTGTGAGGTGGTTGAAGTGCAGCGGGCGAGGCGCAGCGCGGCGACCCGGGACTCCATTGTCAGGCGCTGAAAGTAGAGAGGGCGTGGCACAGCGCGGCACGCCCGGCCTTCATTATTAGGCGGTGCAAGTGCAGCGTGGCGCAGTGCGGTGCGGTGCAGCGCGGCAGCCTTGGCCTCTATTGTGAGGTGGTTGAAGTGCAACGGGCGAGGCGCAGCGCGGCGACCCCGGACTCCATTGTCAGGCGCTGAAAGTAGAGAGGAGCGCGGCACAGCGCGGCACGCCCGGCCTTCATTATTAGGCGGTGCAAGTACAGCGTGGTGGAGCGCAGCGCTTCGCGCACAGACTCCATTGTCAGGCGGTGCATGTGCAGAGGGGCGCAGCACAGCGCGGCAGCCCCGGCCTCCATTGTGTGGCGGTGCAATTACAGCGGGGCTTGGGGCAGCGCAGCAGCTCCAGCCTGCATAGTGAGGCAGTGCAAGTGCAGCGGGGCGCCACGCAGCACAATGGCTCTGGCCTGCATTGTGAGGCAGTTCAAGTGCAGCGGGGCGCCACGCAGCACAACGGCCCTGGCCTGCATTGTGAGGCAGTGCATATGAAGCGGGGCGTGGCGCAGGGCGGCATCCCTGGCCTCCATTGTGAGGCGGTGCAAATACAGCACAGAACAGTGCTGCGCGGCAGCCCGGCCTCCACTGTGAGGCCTTGCATGTGCAGCGGGGCTTGGGGCAGCGCAGCAGCTCCAGCCTGCATTGTGAGGCAGTGCAAGTGCAGCGGGACACCACACAGCACAATGGCCCTGGCCTGCATTGTGAGACAGTGCAAGTGCAGCGGGGTGCCACGCAGCACAACGGCCCTGGCCTGCATTGTGAGGCAGTGCAAGTGCAGTGGGGCGTGGCGCAGGGCGGCATCCCTGGCCTCCATTGTGAGGCGGTGCAAATACAGCACAGAACAGTGCTGCGCGGCAGGCCCGGCCTCCGCTGTGAGGCCTTGCATGCGCAGCGGGGCTTGGGGCAGCACGGCTGGCTGGGCCTCCATTGTGAGGCGTTGCAAGTAGAGCGGGGCGTGGAACATGGCGTCTGGCCCCGCTTCGATTGTGAGGCAATACAAGTTCCAAGGGGTGCAGCAAAGCGTGGCAGCCCCAGCCTGCATTGTGTGGTGGTGCAATTACAGCGGGGCTTGGGCAGCGCAGCAGCTCCAGCCTGCATTGTGAGGCAGTGCAAGTGCAGCGGGGCGCCACGCAGCACAATGGCCCTGGCCTGCATTGTGAGGCAGTGCAAGTGCAGCGGGGTGCCACGCAGCACACGGCCCTGGCCTGCATTGTGAGGCAGTGCAAGTGCAGCGGGGCGCCACGCAGCACAACGGCCCTGGCCTCCACTGTGAGGCAGTGCAAGTGCAGCGGGGCGCCACGCAGCACAACGGCCCTGGCCTGCATTGTGAGGCAGTGCAAGTGCAGCGGGCGTGGCGCAGGGCGGCATCCCTGGCCTCCATTGTGAGGAGGTGCAAATACAGCACAGAACAGTGCTGCGCGGCAGGCCCGGCCTCCGCTGTGAGGCCTTGCATGCGCAGCAGGGCTTGGGGCAGCACGGCTGGCTGGGCCTCCATTGTGAGGCGTTGCAAGTAGAGCGGGGCGTGGCACATGGCGGCTGGCCCCGCTTCGATTGTGAGGCAATACAAGTTCCAAGGGGTGCAGCAAAGCGTGGCAGCCCCAGCCTGCATTGTGTGGTGGTGCAATTACAGCGGGGCTTGGGGCAGCGCAGCAGCTCCAGCCTGCATTGTGAGGCAGTGCAAGTGCAGCGGGACGCCACACAGCACAATGGCCCTGGCCTGCATTGTGAGGCAGTGCAAGTGCAGCGGGGTGCCACGCAGCACAACGGCCCTGGCCTGCATTGTGAGGCAGTGCATATGAAGCGGGGCGTGGCGCAGGGCGGCATCCCTGGCCTCCATTGTGAGGCGGTGCAAATACAGCACAGAACAGTGCTGCGCGGCTGGCCCGGCCTCCACTGTGAGGCCTTGCATGTGCAGCGGGGCTTGGGGCAGCGCAGCAGCTCCAGCCTGCATTGTGAGGCAGTGCAAGTGCAGCGGGACACCACACAGCACAATGGCCCTGGCCTGCATTGTGAGGCAGTGCAAGTGCAGCGGGGTGCCACGCAGCACAACGGCCCTGGCCTGCATTGTGAGGCAGTGCATATGAAGCGGGGCGTGGCGCAGGGCGGCATCCCTGGCCTCCATGTGAGGCGGTGCAAATACAGCACAGAACAGTGCTGCGCGGCAGGCCCGGCCTCCACTGTGAGGCGTTGCATGCGCAGCGGGGCGTGGCGCAGCACGGCTGGCTGGGCCTCCATTGTGAGGCGTTGCAAGTGCAGCGGGGCGTGGTACATGGTGGCTGGCCCCGCTGCGATTGTGAGGCAATACAAGTTCCAAGGGGTGCAGCAAAGCGTGGCAGCCCCAGCCTGCATTGTGAGGCGCTGGAAGTGCAGGGGGGCGCAGCGCAGCATAGCGGTCCCGGCCTCCATTGTCAGGCGGTGCCAGTACAGCGTGGCGCAGTGCAATGCGGTGCAGCGCGGCAGCCTTGGCCTCTATTGTGAGGTGGTTGAAGTGCAGCGGGCGAGGCGCAGCGCGGCGACCCGGGACTCCATTGTCAGGCGCTGAAAGTAGAGAGGGCGTGGCACAGCGCGGCACGCCCGGCCTTCATTATTAGGCGGTGCAAGTGCAGCGTGGCGCAGTGCGATGCGGTGCAGTGCGGCAACCTGGGCCTCTATTGTGAGGTGGTTGAAGTGCAACGGGCGAGGCGCAGCGCGCGACCCGGACTCCATTGTCAGGCGCTGAAAGTAGAGAGGAGCGCGGCACAGCGCGGCACGCCCGGCCTTCATTATTAGGCGGTGCAAGTACAGCGTGGTGGAGCGCAGCGCTTCGCGCACAGACTCCATTGTCAGGCGGTGCATGTGCAGAGGGCGCAGCACAGCGCGGCAGCCCCGGCCTCCATTGTGTGGTGGTGCAATTACAGCGGGGCTTGGGGCAGCGCAGCAGCTCCAGCCTGCATTGTGAGGCAGTGCAAGTGCAGCGGGCGCCACGCAGCACAATGGCTCTGGCCTGCATTGTGAGGCAGTGCAAGTGCAGCGGGGCGCCACGCAGCACAACGGCCCTGGCCTGCATTGTGAGGCGGTGCATATGAAGCGGGGCGTGGCGCAGGGCGGCATCCCTGGCCTCCATTGTGAGGCGGTACAAATACAGCACAGAACAGTGCTGCGCGGCAGGCCCGGCCTCCACTGTGAGGCCTTGCATGTGCAGCGGGGCTTGGGGCAGCGCAGCAGCTCCAGCCTGCATTGTGAGGCAGTGCAATTACAGCGGGACACCACACAGCACAATGGCCCTGGCCTGCATTGTGAGACAGTGCAAGTGCAGCGGGGTGCCACGCAGCACAACGGCCCTGGCCTGCATTGTGAGGCAGTGCAAGTGCAGTGGGCGTGGCGCAGGGCGGCATCCCTGGCCTCCATTGTGAGGCGGTGCAAATACAGCACAGAACAGTGCTGCGCGGCAGGCCCGGCCTCCGCTGTGAGGCCTTGCATGCGCAGCGGGGCTTGGGGCAGCACGGCTGGCTGGGCCTCCATTGTGAGGCGTTGCAAGTAGAGCGGGGCGTGGAACATGGCGTCTGGCCCCGCTTCGATTGTGAGGCAATACAAGTTCCAAGGGGTGCAGCAAAGCGTGGCAGCCCCAGCCTGCATTGTGTGGTGGTGCAATTACAGCGGGGCTTGGGCAGCGCAGCAGCTCCAGCCTGCATTGTGAGGCAGTGCAAGTGCAGCGGGGCGCCACGCAGCACAATGGCCCTGGCCTGCATTGTGAGGCAGTGCAAGTGCAGCGGGTGCCACGCAGCACAACGGCCCTGGCCTGCATTGTGAGGCAGTGCAAGTGCAGCGGGGCGCCACGCAGCACAACGGCCTGGCCTCCACTGTGAGGCAGTGCAAGTGCAGCGGGGCGCCACGCAGCACAACGGCCCTGGCCTGCATTGTGAGGCAGTGCAAGTGCAGCGGGGCGTGGCGCAGGGCGGCATCCCTGGCCTCCATTGTGAGGCGGTGCAAATACAGCACAGAACAGTGCTGCGCGGCAGGCCCGGCCTCCGCTGTGAGGCCTTGCATGCGCAGCGGGGCTTGGGGCAGCACGGCTGGCTGGGCCTCCATTGTGAGGCGTTGCAAGTAGAGCGGGGCGTGGCACATGGCGGCTGGCCCCGCTTCGATTGTGAGGCAATACAAGTTCCAAGGGGTGCAGCAAAGCGTGCAGCCCCAGCCTGCATTGTGTGGTGGTGCAATTACAGCGGGGCTTGGGGCAGCGCAGCAGCTCCAGCCTGCATTGTGAGGCAGTGCAAGTGCAGCGGGACGCCACACAGCACAATGGCCCTGGCCTGCATTGTGAGGCAGTGCAAGTGCAGCGGGGCGCCACGCAGCACAACGGCCCTGGCCTGCATTGTGAGGCAGTGCATATGAAGCGGGGCGTGGCGCAGGGCGGCATCCCTGGCCTCCATTGTGAGGCGGTGCAAATACAGCACAGAACACTGCTGCGCGGCTGGCCCGGCCTCCACTGTGAGGCCTTGCATGTGCAGCGGGGCTTGGGGCAGCGCAGCAGCTCCAGCCTGCATTGTGAGGCAGTGCAAGTGCAGCGGGACACCACACAGCACAATGGCCCTGGCCTGCATTGTGAGGCAGTGCAAGTGCAGCGGGGTGCCACGCAGCACAACGGCCCTGGCCTGCATTGTGAGGCAGTGCAAGTGCAGCGGGGCGTGGCGCAGGGCGGCATCCCTGGCCTCCATTGTGAGGCGGTGCAAATACAGCACAGAACAGTGCTGCGCGGCAGGCCGGCCTCCACTGTGAGGCGTTGCATGCGCAGCGGGGCGTGGCGCAGCACGGCTGGCTGGGCCTCCATTGTGAGGCGTTGCAAGTAGAGCGGGGCGTGGTACATGGTGCTGGCCCCGCTGCGATTGTGAGGCAATACAAGTTCCAAGGGGTGCAGCAAAGCGTGGCAGCCCCAGCCTGCATTGTGAGGCGCTGGAAGTGCAGGGGGGCGCAGCGCAGCATAGCGGTCCCGGCCTCCATTGTCAGGCGTGCCAGTACAGCGTGGCGCAGTGCAATGCGGTGCAGCGCGGCAGCCTTGGCCTCTATTGTGAGGTGGTTGAAGTGCAGCGGGCGAGGCGCAGCGCGGCGACCCCGGACTCCATTGTCAGGCGCTGAAAGTAGAGAGGGGCGTGGCACAGCGCGGCACGGCCGGCCTTCATTATTAGGCGGTGCAAGTGCAGCGTGGCGCAGCGCAGCGCTTCGCGCACAGACTCCATTGTCAGGCGGTGCATGTGCAGAGGGGCGCAGCACAGCGCGGCAGCCCCGGCCTCCATTGTGTGGCGGTGCAATTACAGCGGGGCTTGGGGCAGCGCAGCAGCTCCAGCCTGCATTGTGATGCAGTGCAATTACAGCGGGACACCACACAGCACAATGTCCCTGGCCTGCATTGTGAGGCAGTGCAAGTGCAGCGGGGCGCCACGCAGCACAACGGCCCTGGCCTGCATTGTGAGGCAGTGCAAGTGCAGCGGGGCACACGCAGCACAACAGCGTTGGCCTGCATTGTGAGGCAGTGCATGTGAAGTGGGGCGTGGCGCAGGGCGGCATCCCTGGCCTCCATTGTGAGGCGGTGCAAATACAGCACAGAACAGTGCTGCGCGGCAGGCCCGGCCTCCACTGTGAGGCGTTGCATGCGCAGCGGGGCGTGGCGCAGCACGCTGGCTGGGCCTCCATTGTGAGGCATTGCAAGTACAGCGTGGCGTGGCACATGGCGGCTGGCCCCGCTATGATTGTGAGGCAATACAAGTTCTAAGGGGTGCGGCACAGCGTGGCAGCCCCAGCCTGCATTGTGAGGCGCTGGAAGTGCAGGGGGGCGCAGCGCAGCATAGCGGCCCGGCCTCCATTGTGAGGCGGTGCCAGTACAGCGTGGCGCAGTGCGATGCGGTGCAGCGCGGCAGTCTTGGCCTCTATTGTGAGGTGGTTGAAGTGCAGCGGGCGAGGCGCAGCGCGGCAACCCCTGACTCCATTGTCAGGCGCTGAAAGTAGAGAGGGGCGCGGCGCAGAGCGGCACGCCCGGCCTTCATTATTAGGCGGTGCAAGTGCAGCGGGGCGCAGCGCAGCGCTTCGCGCACAGACTCCATTGTGAGGCGCTGGAAGTGCAGAGGGGCGCAGCACAGCGCGGCAGCCCCGGCCTCCATTGTGTGGCGGTGCAATTACAGCGGGGCTGGGGCAGCGCAGCAGCTCCAGCCTGCATTGTGAGGCAGTGCAAGTGCAGCGGGGTGCCACGCAGCACAACGGCCCTGGCCTGCATTGTGAGGCAGTGCATGTGAAGCGGGGCGTGGCGCAGGGAGGCATCCCTGGCCTCCATTGTGAGGCGGTGCAAATACAGCACAGAACAGTGCTGCGCGGCAGGCCCGGCCTCCACTGTGAGGCGTTGCATGTGCAGCGGGGCGTGGCGCAGCACGGCTGGCTGGGCCTCCATTGTGAGGCGTTGCAAGTAGAGCGGGGCGTGGCACATGGCGGCTGGCCCCGCTTCGATTGTGAGGCAATACAATTTCTAAGGGGTGCGGCACAGCGTGGCAGCCCCAGCCTGCAGTGTGAGGCGCTGGAAGTGCAGGGGGGCGCAGCGCAGCATAGCGGCCCCGGCCTCCAATGTGAGGCGGTGCCAGTACAGCATGGCGCAGTGCGATGCGGTGCATCGCGGCAGCCTTGGCCTCTATTTTGAGGTGGTTGAAGTGCAGCGGGCGAGGCGCAGCGCGGCGACCCCGGACTCCATTGTCAGGCGCTGAAAGTAGAGAGGGGCGCGGCACAGAGCGGGCACGCCCGGCCTTCATTATTAGGCGGTGCAAGTGCAGCGTGGGCAGCGCAGCGCTTCGCGCACAGACTCCATTGTCAGCAGTGCATGTGCAGAGGGGCGCAGCACAGCGCGGCAGCCCAGCCTCCATTGTGTGGCGGTGCAATTACAGCGGGGCTTGGGGCAGCGCAGCAGCTCCAGCCTGCATTGTGAGGCAGTGCATTTGCAGCGGGGTGCCATGCAACACAATGGCCTGGCCTGCATTGTGAGGCAGTGCAAGTGCAGCGGGGCGCCACGCAGCACAACAGCGTTGGCCTGCATTGTGAGGCAGTGCATGTGAAGCGGGGCGTGGCGCAGGGCGGCATCCCTGGCCTCCATTGTGAGGCGGTGCAAATACAGCACAGAACAGTGCTGCGCGGCAGGCCCGGCCTCCACTGTGAGGCGTTGCATGTGCAGCGGGGCGTGGCGCAGCACGGCTGCCTGGGCCTCCATTGTGAGGCGTTGCAAGTAGAGCGGGGCGTGGCACATGGCGGCTGGCCCCGCTTCGATTGTGAGGCAATACAAGTTCTAAGGGGTGCGGCACAGCGTGGCAGCCCCAGCCTGCATTGTGAGGCGCTGGAAGTGCAGGGGGGCGCAGCACAGCATAGTGGCCGGCCTCCATTGTGAGGCGGTGCCAGTACAGCGTGGCGCAGTGCGATGCGGTGCAGCGCGGCAGCCTTGGCCTCTATTGTGAGGTGGTTGAAGTGCAGCGGGCGAGGCGCAGCGCGGCGACCCGGGCTCCATTGTCAGGCGCTGAAAGTAGAGAGGGGCGTGGCACAGCGCGGCACGCCCGGCCTTCATTATTAGGCGGTGCAAGTGCAGCGTGGCGCAGTGCGATGCGGTGCAGTGCGGCAACCTGGGCCTCTATTGTGAGTGGTTGAAGTGCAACGGGCGAGGCGCAGCGCGGCGACCCCGGACTCCATTGTCAGGCGCTGAAAGTAGAGAGGACGCGGCACAGCGCGGCACGCCCGGCCTTCATTATTAGGCGGTGCAAGTACAGCGTGGTGGAGCGCAGCGCTTCGCGCACAGACTCCATTGTCAGGCGGTGCATGTGCAGAGGGGGCAGCACAGCGCGGCAGCCCCGGCCTCCATTGTGTGGTGGTGCATTACAGCGGGGCTTGGGGCAGGAGCAGCTCCAGCCTGCATTGTGAGGCAGTGCAAGTGCAGCGGGGCGCCACGCAGCACAATGGCTCTGGCCTGCATTGTGAGGCAGTGCAAGTGCAGCGGGGCGCCACGCAGCACAACGGCCCTGGCCTGCATTGTGAGG
>NW_026561666.1:0-21218 GCF_028858705.1 Grus americana | reverse complement strand
AAACCTCTACCATGGCCCCATTCACAGCCCTCCTAACCCTGGAGCTGCACGCTCCTTTAGGCATGCAAAAAGTGCGACATGCATCTTAGCAGCTCTCTAGCCATTTTTCGAGATTCAAGCTTCAGAACTATAATCGTCTGGGCCCTGCTCCCAGGAGAAACCTCCCAGCCCCCGAATGCTGTGTCTTTCCTGAAACCCCTACCATGCCCCCATTCACAGCCCTACTAACGCTTAACTGCCGGCTCCTTTAGGCATCCAAACACTTCGACATGCGTCTTAGCAGCTCTCTAGCCATTTTCGAGATTCAAGCCTCAAAACCGTAAAGGTCCGGGCCATGCACCCAGGCGAAGCCTGCCAGCCCCGAAAGCTGTGTCTACTGAAACCTCTCCCATGGCCCCATTCACAGCCCTACTAACCCTGGAGCTGCACGCTCCTTTAGGCATCCAAAAAACTGCGACGTGCGATGAAGCACATCGCTGTCCATCGCCCGCCTGCGACCATCAAAATTGAAAACGTCCGAGCTCTGCGCCCAGGCGACACCTGCCATCTCCGAATGCTGTGTCTTTCCTGAAACCTCTACCATGGCCCCATTCACAGCCCTACTAACCCTGGAGCTGCAGGCTTCTTTAGGCATCCAAAAGTGCGACATGCGTCTTAGCAGATCGCTGTCCATCGCCCGCCTGCGACCATCAAAACTGAAATCGTCCGGGGCCTGCTCCCAGGCGACACCTGGCATCTCCGAATGCTTTGTCTTTCCTGAAACCTTTACCATGGGCCCATTCACAGCCCTACTAATCCTGGAGCTGCTGGCTCCTTTAGGCATCCATAAAGTACGACATGCATGTTAGCAGCTCTCTAGCCATTTTCAAGATTCAAGCTTCAAACTGCAAACGTTCTGGCCCTGCTCCCAGGCGAAACCTGCCATCTCCGAATGCTGTGTCTTTCCTGAAACCTCTACCATGGCCCATTCACAGCCCTACTAACCCTGGAGCTGCACGCTCCTGTAGGCATCCAAACACTGCGACATGCGTCTTAGCAGCTCTAGCCATTTTCGACATTCAAGCTTCAGAACTGTAAAAGTCTGGGCCCTGCTCCCAGGTGAAACCTGCCAGCCCCGAATGCTGTGTCTTTCCTGAAACCTCTACCATGGCCCCATTCACAGCCCTACTAACCCTGGAGCTGCACGCTCCTTTAGGCATTCAAAAACTCCAACATGCATCTTAGCAGCTCTCTTAGCCATTTTTCGAGATTCAAGCTTCAGAACTATAATCGTCTGGGCCCTGCTCCCAGGAGAAACCTCCCAGCCCCGAATGCTGTGTCTTTCCTGAAACCCCTACCATGGCCCCATTCACAGCCCTACTAACGCTTAACTGCCGGCTCCTTTAGGCATCCAAACACTTCGACATGCGTCTTAGCAGCTCTCTAGCCATTTTCGAGATTCAAGCCTCAAAACTGTAAAGGTCCGGGCCATGCACCCAGGCGAAGCCTGCCAGCCCCGAAAGCTGTGTCTTTACTGAAACCTCTCCCATGGCCCCATTCACAGCCCTACTAACCCTGGGGATGCAGGCTCCTTTAGATATCCATAAACTGCGACATGCAATATTAATAGCTCTATGGCCAATTTGGGGCTTCGAGCGTCAAAACTGCAAACATCCAGGCCCTGCTCCCAGGTGAAAGGCCCAGCCCCGAATGCTGTGTCTTTCCTGAAACCTCTACCATGGCCCCATTCACAGCCCTCCTAAACCTGGAGCTGCACGCTCCTTTAGTCATCCAAAAAGTGCGACGTGTGTCTTAGCAGCTCTCTAGCAATTTTCGAGATTCAAGCTTCAGAACTGTAAATGTCTGGGTGCTGCTCCCAGGAGAAACCTGCCAATCCCAGAACGCTGTGTCTTTCCTGAAACCTCTACCATGGGCCCATTCACAGCACTACTAAATCTGGAGCTGCATGCTGCTTTAGGCATCCAGAAACTGTGACGTGTGACAGACGGCCTCGCTGTCCATCGCCCACCTCCGGCCATCAAAACTGCACACGTCTGGGCCCTGTGGCCAGGCGAAATCTGCCAGCCCCGAATGCTGTTGCATTCCTGAAACCTCTCCCATGGCCCCATTCACAGCCCTACTAACCCTGGGGATGCAGGCTCCTTTAGATATCCATAAACTGCGACATGCAATATTAATAGCTCTATGGCCAATTTGGGGCTTCGAGCGTCAAAACTGCAAACATCCAGGCCCTGCTCCCAGGTGAAAGGGCCAGCCCCGAATGCTGTGTCTTTCCTGAAACCTCTACCATGGCCCCATTCACAGCCCTCCTAACCCTGGAGCTGCACGCTCCTTTAGGCATGCAAAAAGTGCGACATGCATCTTAGCAGCTCTCTAGCCATTTTTGAGATTCAAGCTTCAGAACTATAATCGTCTGGGCCCTGCTCCCAGGAGAAACCTCCCAGCCCCGAATGCTGTGTCTTTCCTGAAACCCCTACCATGGCCCCATTCACAGCCCTACTAACGCTTAACTGCCGGCTCCTTTAGGCATCCAAACACTTCGACATGCGTCTTAGCAGCTCTCTAGCCATTTCCGAGATTCAAGCCTCAAAACCGTAAAGGTCCGGGCCATGCACCCAGGCGAAGCCTGCCAGCCCCGAAAGCTGTGTCTACTGAAACCTCTCCCATGGCCCCATTCACAGCACTACTAAATCTGGAGCCGCCGGCTCCTTTAGGCATCCAAAAACTACGACGTGCGACAACGCACATCACTGTCCATCGCCCGCCTGCGACCATCAAAATTGAAAACGTCCGAGCTCTGCGCCCAGGCGACACCTGCCATCTCCGAATGCTGTGTCTTTCCTGAAATCTCTCCCATGGCCCCATTCACAGCCCTACTAACCTTGGAGCTGCAGGATTGTTTAGGCATCCAAAAAGTGCGACATGCGTCTTAGCAGATCGCTGTCCATCGCCCGCCTGCGACCATCAAAATTGAAATCGTCCGGGGCCTGCTCCCAGGCGACACCTGGCATCTCCGAATGCTTTGTCTTTCCTGAAACCTTTACCATGGGCCCATTCACAGCACTACTAATCCTGGAGCTGCTGGCTCCTTTAGGCATCCATAAACTGCGACGTGCGACAGAGGGGCTCGCTGTCCATCGCCCACCTCCGGCCATAAAAACTGCAGACGTCTAGGCCCTGTGCCCAGGCGAAACCTACCATCTCCGAATGCTGTTGCATTCCTGAAAACTCTACCATGGCCCCATTCACAGCCCTAACCAACCCTGGAGCTGCAGGCTCCTTAGGCATCCAAACACTGCGACATGCGTCTTAGCAGCTCTCTAGCCATTTTCGAGACACAAGCCTCAAAACTGCAAACGTCCGGGCCCTGCTCCCAGGTGAAATCTGCCAGCCCCGAATGCTTATTCTTTGCTGAAACCTCTACCATGGCCCCATTCACAGCCCTCCTAACCCTGGAGCTGCACGCTCCTGTAGGCATCCAAACACTGCGACATGCGTCTTAGCAGCTCTCAAGCCTTTTTCGAGATTCAAGCTTCAAAACTGTAAAGGTCTGGGCCCTGCTCCCAGGTGAAACCTGCCAGCCCCGAATGCTTATTCTTTGCTGAAACCTCTACCATGGCCCCATTCACAGCCCTCCTAACCCTGGAGCTGCACGCTCCTTTAGGCATGCAAAAAGTGCGACATGCATCTTAGCAGCTCTCTAGCCATTTTCGAGATTCAAGCCTCAAAACTGTAAAGGTCCGGGCCATGCACCCAGGCAAAGCCTGCCAGCCCCGAAAGCTGTGTCTTTACTGAAACCTCTCCCATGGCCCCATTCACAGCCCTACTAACCCTGGGGATGCAGGCTCCTTTAGATATCCATAAACTGCGACATGCAATATTAATAGCTCTATGGCCAATTTGGGGCTTCGAGCGTCAAAACTGCAAACATCCAGGCCCTGCTCCCAGGTGAAAGGCCCAGCCCCGAATGCTGTGTCTTTCCTGAAACCTCTACCATGGCCCCATTCACAGTCCTCCTAAACCTGGAGCTGCACGCTCCTTTAGTCATCCAAAAAGTGCGACGTGTGTCTTAGCAGCTCTCTAGCAATTTTCGAGATTCAAGCTTCAGAACTGTAAATGTCTGGGTGCTGCTCCCAGGAGAAACCTGCCAATCCCAGAACGCTGTGTCTTTCCTGAAACCTCTACCTTGGGCCCATTCACAGCACTACTAAATCTGGAGCTGCATGCTGCTTTAGGCATCCAGAAACTGCGACGTGTGACAGACGGCCTCGCTGTCCATCGCCCACCTCCGGCCATCAAAACTGCACACGTCTGGGCCCTGTGGCCAGGCGAAATCTGCCAGCCCCGAATGCTTATTCTTTGCTGAAACCTCTACCATGGCCCCATTCACAGCCCTACTAACCCTGGGGATGCAGGCTCCTTTAGATATCCATAAACTGCGACATGCGACTTAGCAACTCTATGGCCATTTTGGGGATTCAAGCTTCAAAACTGCAAACATCCAGGCCCTGCTCCCAGGTGAAAGGCCCCAGCCCCGAATGCTGTTGCTTTCCTGAAACCTCTACCATGGCCCCCATTCACAGCCCTCCTAACCCTGGAGCTGCACGCTCCTTTAGGCATGCAAAAAGTGCGACATGCATCTTAGCAGCTCTCTAGCCATTTTTGAGATTCAAGCTTCAGAACTATAATCGTCTGGGCCCTGCTCCCAGGAGAAACCTCCCAGCCCCGAATGCTGTGTCTTTCCTGAAACCCCTACCATGGGCCCCATTCACAGCCCTACTAACGCTTAACTGCCGGCTCCTTTAGGCATCCAAACACTCCGACACGAGTCTTAGCAGCTCTCTAGCCATTTTCGAGATTCAAGCCTCAAAACCGTAAAGGTCCGGGCCATGCACCCAGGCGAAGCCTGCCAGCCCCGAAAGCTGTGTCTACTGAAACCTCTCCCATGGCCCCATTCACAGCACTACTAAATCTGGAGCCGCCGGCTCCTTTAGGCATCCAAAAAACTACGACGTGCGACAACGCACATCACTGTCCATCGCCCGCCTGCGACCATCAAAATTGAAAACGTCCGAGCTCTGCGCCCAGGCGACACCTGCCATCTCCGAATGCTGTGTCTTTCCTGAAATCTCTCCCATGGCCCCATTCACAGCCCTACTAACCTTGGAGCTGCAGGATTGTTTAGGCATCCAAAAAGTGCGACATGCGTCTTAGCAGATCGCTGTCCATCGCCCGCCTGCGACCATCAAAATTGAAATCGTCCGGGGCCTGCTCCCAGGCGACACCTGGCATCTCCGAATGCTTTGTCTTTCCTGAAACCTTTACCATGGGCCCATTCACAGCACTACTAATCCTGGAGCTGCTGGCTCCTTTAGGCATCCATAAACTGCGACGTGCGACAGAGGGGCTCGCTGTCCATCGCCCACCTCCGGCCATCAAAACTGCAGACGTCTAGGCCCTGTGCCCAGGCGAAACCTACCATCTCCGAATGCTGTTGCATTCCTGAAACCTCTACCATGGCCCCATTCACAGCCCTAACCAACCCTGGAGCTGCAGGCTCCTTTAGGCATCCAAACACTGCGACATGCGTCTTAGCAGCTCTCTAGCCATTTTCGAGATTCAAGCCTCAAAACTGTAAAGGTCCGGGCCATGCACCCAGGCGAAGCCTGCCAGCCCCGAAAGCTGTGTCTTTACTGAAACCTCTCCCATGGCCCCATTCACAGCACTACTAAATCTGGAGCTGCACGCTCCTTTAGGCATCCAAAAACTGCGACGTGCGACGAAGCAGATCGCTGTCCATCGCCCGCATGGGACCATCAAAATTGAAAACGTCCGAGCTCTGCGCCCAGGCGACACCTGCCATCTCCGAATGCTGTGTCTTTCCTGAAACCTCTACCATGGCCCCATTCACAGCCTACTAATCCTGGAGCTGCTGGCTCCTTTAGGCATCCATAAACTGCGACGTGCGACAGAGGGGCTCGCTGTCCATCGCCCACCTCCGGCCATCAAAACTGCAGACGTCTAGGCCCTGTGCCCAGGCGAAACCTACCATCTCCGAATGCTGTTGCATTCCTGAAACCTCTACCATGGCCCCATTCACAGCCCTAACCAACCCTGGAGCTGCAGGCTCCTTTAGGCATCCAAAAACTAGAATGTGCAAAGAAGCGGCTCGCTGTCCATCGCCCGCCTCCGGCTGTCAAAACTGCAAATCTCCGGGGCCTGCTCCCAGGCGAAACCTGCCAGCCCCAAATGCTAGGTCTTTGCTGAAACCTCTACCATGGCCCCATTCACAGCCCTAACCAACCCTGGAGCTGCAGGCTCCTTTAGGCATTCATAAAGTACGACATGCATGTTAGCAGCTCTCTAGCCATTTTCAAGATTCAAGCTTCTAAACTGCAAACGTTCTGGCCCTGCTCCCAGGCGAAACCTACCATCTCCGAATGCTGTGTCTTTCCTGAAACCTCTACCATGGCCCCATTCACACCCCTACTAACCCTGGGGCTGCACGCTCCTGTAGGCATCCAAACACTGCGACATGCGTCTTAGCAGCTCTCAAGCCATTTTCGAGACACAAGCCTCAAAACTGCAAACGTCCGAGCCCTGCTCCCAGGTGAAATCTGCCAGCCCCGAATGCTTATTCTTTCCTGAAACCTCTACCATGGCCCCATTCACAGCCCTCCTAACCCTGGAGCTGCACGCTCCTTTAGGCATGCAAAAAGTGCGACATGCATCTTAGCAGCTCTCTAGCCATTTTTGAGATTCAAGCTTCAGAACTATAATCGTCTGGGCCCTGCTCCCAGGAGAAACCTCCCAGCCCCGAATGCTGTGTCTTTCCTGAAACCCCTACCATGGCCCCATTCACAGCCCTACTAACGCTTAACTGCCGGCTCCTTTAGGCATCCAAACACTTCGACATGCGTCTTAGCAGCTCTCTAGCCATTTTCGAGATTCAAGCCTCAAAACCGTAAAGGTCCGGGCCATGCACCCAGGCGAAGCCTGCCAGCCCCGAAAGCTGTGTCTACTGAAACCTCTCCCATGGCCCCATTCACAGCACTACTAAATCTGGAGCCGCCGGCTCCTTTAGGCATCCAAAAACTACGACGTGCGACAACGCACATCACTGTCCATCGCCCGCCTGCGACCATCAAAATTGAAAACGTCCGAGCTCTGCGCCCAGGCGACACCTGCCATCTCCGAATGCTGTGTCTTTCCTGAAATCTCTCCCATGGCCCCATTCACAGCCCTACTAACCTTGGAGCTGCAGGATTCTTTAGGCATCCAAAAAGTGCGACATGCGTCCTAGCAGATCGCTGTCCATCGCCCGCCTGCGACCATCAAAATTGAAATCGTCCGGGGCCTGCTCCCAGGCGACACCTGGCATCTCCGAATGCTTTGTCTTTCCTGAAACCTTTACCATGGGCCCATTCACAGCCCTAACCAACCCTGGAGCTGCAGGCTCCTTTAGGCATTCATAAAGTACGACATGCATGTTAGCAGCTCTCTAGCCATTTTCAAGATTCAAGCTTCTAAACTGCAAACGTTCTGGCCCTGCTCCCAGGCGAAACCTACCATCTCCGAATGCTGTGTCTTTCCTGAAACCTCTACCATGGCCCCATTCACACCCCTACTAACCCTGGGGCTGCACGCTCCTGTAGGCATCCAAACACTGCGACATGCGTCTTAGCAGCTCTCAAGCCTTTTTCGAGATTCAAGCTTCAGAACTGTAAATGTCTGGGCCCTGCGCCCAGGTGAAACCTGCCAGCCCCGAATGCTGTGTCTTTCCTGAAACCTCTACCATGGCCCCATTCACAGCCCTACTAACCCTGGAGCTGCACGCTCCTTTAGGCATTCAAAAACTCCGACATGCATCTTAGCAGCTCTCTAGCCATTTTTGAGATTCAAGCTTCAGAACTATAATCGTCTGGGCCCTGCTCCCAGGAGAAACCTCCCAGCCCCGAATGCTGTGTCTTTCCTGAAACCCCTACCATGGCCCATTCACAGCCCTACTAACGCTTAACTGCCGGCTCCTTTAGGCATCCAAACACTTCGACATGCGTCTTAGCAGCTCTCTAGCCATTTTCGAGATCAAGCCTCAAAACTGTAAAGGTCCGGGCCATGCACCCAGGCGAAGCCTGCCAGCCCCGAAAGCTGTGTCTTTACTGAAACCTCTCCCATGGCCCCATTCACAGCCCTACTAACCCTGGGGATGCAGGTTCCTTTAGATATCCATAAACTGCGACATGCAATATTAATAGCTCTATGGCCAATTTGGGGCTTCGAGCGTCAAAACTGCAAACATCCAGGCCCTGCTCCCAGGTGAAAGGCCCAGCCCCGAATGCTGTGTCTTTCCTGAAACCTCTACCATGGCCCCATTCACAGCCCTCCTAACCCTGGAGCTGCACGCTCCTTTAGTCATCCAAAAAGTGCGACGTGTGTCTTAGCAGCTCTCTAGCAATTTTCGAGATTCAAGCTTCAGAACTGTAAATGTCTGGGTGCTGCTCCCAGGAGAAACCTGCCAATCCCAGAACGCTGTGTCTTTCCTGAAACCTCTACCATGGGCCCATTCACAGCACTACTAAATCTGGAGCTGCATGCTGCTTTAGGCATCCAGAAACTGCGACGTGTGACAGACGGCCTCGCTGTCCATCGCCCACCTCCGGCCATCAAAACTGCACACGTCTGGGCCCTGTGGCCAGGCGAAATCTGCCATCTCCGAATGCTGTGTCTTTCCTGAAATCTCTCCCATGGCCCCATTCAAAGCCCTACTAACCTTGGAGCTGCAGGATTCTTTAGGCATCCAAAAAGTGCGACGTGCGTCTTAGCAGATCGCTGTCCATCGCCCGCCTGCGACCATCAAAATTGAAATCGTCCGGGGCCTGCTCCCAGGCGACACCTGGCATCTCCGAATGCTTTGTCTTTCCTGAAACCTTTACCATGGGCCCATTCACAGCACTACTAATCCTGGAGCTGCTGGCTCCTTTAGGCATCCATAACTGCGACGTGCGACAGAGGGGCTCGCTGTCCATCGCCCACCTCCGGCCATCAAAACTGCATAAGTCTAGGCCCTGTGCCCAGGCGAAACCTACCATCTCCGAATGCTGTTGCATTCCTGAAACCTCTACCATGGCCCCATTCACAGCCCTAACCAACCCTGGAGCTGCAGGCTCCTTTAGGCATCCAAAAACTAGAATGTGCAAAGAAGCGGCTCGCTGTCCATCGCCCGCCTCCGGCTGTCAAAACTGCAAATCTCCGGGGCCTGCTCCCAGGCGAAACCTGCCAGCCCCAAATGCTAGGTCTTTGCTGAAACCTCTACCATGGCCCCATTCACAGCCCTAACCAACCCTGGAGCTGCAGGCTCCTTTAGGCATTCATAAAGTACGACATGCATGTTAGCAGCTCTCTAGCCATTTTCAAGATTCCAGCTTCAGAACTGTAAACGTCCAGGCCCTGCTCCCAGGAGAAACCTGTCATCTCCGAATGCTCTGTCTTTCTGAAACCTCTACCATGGCCCCATTCATACCCCTAACCAACCCTGGGGCTGCACGCTCCTGTAGGCATCCAAAAACTGCGACACTCATCTTAGCAGCTCTCTAGCCATTTTCGAGACACAAGCCTCAAAACTGCAAACGTCCGAGCCCTGCTCCCAGGTGAAATCTGCCAGCCCCGAATGCTTATTCTTTCCTGAAACCTCTACCATGGCCCCATTCACAGCCCTCCTAACCCTGGAGCTGCACGCTCCTTTAGGCATGCAAAAAGTGCGACATGCATCTTAGCAGCTCTCTAGCCATTTTTGAGATTCAAGCTTCAGAACTATAATCGTCTGGGCCCTGCTCCCAGGAGAAACCTCCCAGCCCCGAATGCTGTGTCTTTCCTGAAACCCCTACCATGGCCCCATTCACAGCCCTACTAACGCTTAACTGCCGGCTCCTTTAGGCATCCAAACACTTCGACATGCGTCTTAGCAGCTCTCTAGCCATTTTTCGAGATTCAAGCCTCAAAACCGTAAAGGTCCGGGCCATGCACCCAGGCGAAGCCTGCCAGCCCCGAAAGCTGTGTCTACTGAAACCTCTCCCATGGCCCCATTCACAGCACTACTAAATCTGGAGCCGCCGGCTCCTTTAGGCATCCAAAAACTACGACGTGCGACAACGCACATCACTGTCCATCGCCTGCCTGCGACCATCAAAATTGAAAACGTCCGAGCTCTGCGCCCAGGCGACACCTGCCATCTCCGAATGCTGTGTCTTTCCTGAAATCTCTCCCATGGCCCCATTCACAGCCCTACTAACCTTGGAGCTGCAGGATTCTTTAGGCATCCAAAAAGTGCGACATGCGTCCTAGCAGATCGCTGTCCATCGCCCGCCTGCGACCATCAAAATTGAAATCGTCCGGGGCCTGCTCCCAGGCGACACCTGGCATCTCCGAATGCTTTGTCTTTCCTGAAACCTCTACCATGGCCCCCATTCACAGCCCTAACCAACCCTGGAGCTGCACGCTCCTTTAGGCATTCATAAAGTACGACATGCATGTTAGCAGCTCTCTAGCCATTTTCAAGATTCAAGCTTCTAAACTGCAAACGTTCTGGCCCTGCTCCCAGGCGAAACCTGCCATCTCCGAATGCTGTGTCTTTCCTGAAACCTCTACCATGGCCCCATTCACACCCCTACTAACCCTGGGGCTGCACGCTCCTGTAGGCATCCAAACACTGCGACATGCGTCTTAGCAGCTCTCAAGCCTTTTTCGAGATTCAAGCTTCAAAACTGTAAAGGTCTGGGCCCTGCTCCCAGGTGAAACCTGCCAGCCCCGAATGCTGTGTCTTTCATGAAACCTCTACCATGGCCCCATTCACAGCCCTACTAACCTGGAGCTGCACGCTCCTTTAGGCATGCAAAAAGTGCGACATGCATCTTAGCAGCTCTCTAGCCATTTTTGAGATTCAAGCTTCAGAACTATAATCGTCTGGGCCCTGCTCCCAGGAGAAACCTCCCAGCCCCGAATGCTGTGTCTTTCCTGAAACCCCTACCATGGCCCCATTCACAGCCCTACTAACGCTTAACTGCCGGCTCCTTTAGGCATCCAAACACTTCGACATGCGTCTTAGCAGCTCTCTAGCCATTTTCGAGATTCAAGCTCAAAACTGTAAAGGTCCGGGCCATGCACCCAGGCGAAGCCTGCCAGCCCCGAAAGCTGTGTCTTTACTGAAACCTCTCCCATGGCCCCATTCACAGCCCTACTAACCCTGGGGATGCAGGTTCCTTTAGATATCCATAAACTGCGACATGCAATATTAATAGCTCTATGGCCAATTTGGGGCTTCGAGCGTCAAAACTGCAAACATCCAGGCCCTGCTCCCAGGTGAAAGGTCCCAGCCCCGAATGCTGTGTCTTCCTGAAACCTCTACCATGGCCCCATTCACAGCCCTCCTAACCCTGGAGCTGCACGCTCCTTTAGTCATCCAAAAAGTGCGACGTGTGTCTTAGCAGCTCTCTAGCAATTTTCGAGATTCAAGCTTCAGAACTGTAAATGTCTGGGTGCTGCTCCCAGGAGAAACCTGCCAATCCCAGAACGCTGTGTCTTTCCTGAAACCTCTACCATGGGCCCATTCACAGCACTACTAAATCTGGAGCTGCATGCTGCTTTAGGCATCCAGAAACTGCGACGTGTGACAGACGGCCTCGCTGTCCATCGCCCACCTCCGGCCATCAAAACTGCACACGTCTGGGCCCTGTGGCCAGGCGAAATCTGCCATCTCCGAATGCTGTGTCTTTCCTGAAATCTCTCCCATGGCCCCATTCACAGCCCTACTAACCTTGGAGCTGCAGGATTCTTTAGGCATCCAAAAAGTGCGACATGCGTCTTAGCAGATCGCTGTCCATCGCCCGCCTGCGACCATCAAAACTGAAATCGTCCGGGGCCTGCTCCCAGGCGACACCTGGCATCTCCGAATGCTTTGTCTTTCCTGAAACCTTTACCATGGGCCCATTCACAGCACTACTAATCCTGGAGCTGCTGGCTCCTTTAGGCATCCATAAACTGCGACGTGCGACAGAGGGGCTCGCTGTCCATCGCCCACCTCCGGCCATCAAAACTGCAGACGTCTAGGCCCTGTGTCCAGGCGAAACCTACCATCTCCGAATGCTGTTGCATTCCTGAAACCTCTACCATGGCCCCATTCACAGCCCTAACCAACCCTGGAGCTGCAGGCTCCTTTAGGCATCCAAAAACTAGAATGTGCAAAGAAGCGGCTCGCTGTCCATCGCCCGCCTCCGGCTGTCAAAACTGCAAATCTCCGGGGCCTGCTCCCAGGCGAAACCTGCCAGCCCCAAATGCTGTGTCTTTCCTGAAACCTCTACCATGGCCCCATTCACAGCCCTAACCAACCCTGGAGCTGCAGGCTCCTTTAGGCATTCATAAAGTGCGACATGCGTCTTAGCAGCTCTCTAGCCATTTTCAAGATTCAAGCTTCAAAACTGTAAACGTCCGGGCCCTGCTCCCAGGCGAAACCTGCCATCTCCGAATGCTGTGTCTTTCCTGAAACCTCTACCATGGCCCCATTCACAGCCCTACTAACCCTGGAGCTGCACGCTCCTTTAGGCATCCATAAACTGCACCATGCGTCGTAGAATCTCTCTAGCCATTTTCGAGACACAAGCCTCAAAACTGTGAACTTCCGGGCCCTCCGCCCAGGTGAAACCTCCAAGCCCCGAATGCTGTGTCTATCCTGAAACCTCTACCATGGCCCCATTCACAGCCCTACCAACCCTGGAGCTGCAGGCTCCTTTAGGCATCCAAAAACTCCGACATGCGTCTTAGCAGCTCTCTAGCCATTTTCGAGATTCAAGCTTCAAAACTGTAAATGTCTGGGCCCTGCTCCCAGGTGAAACCTGCCAGCCCCGAATGCTGTGTCTTTCCTGAAACCTCTACCATGGCCCCATTCACAGCCCTACTAACCCTGGAGCTGCACGCTCCTTTAGGCATGCAAAAACTCCGACATGCATCTTAGCAGCTCTCTAGCCATTTTCGAGATTCAAGCTTCAGAACTGTAAACATCCGGGCCCTGCTCCCAGGAGAAACCTCCCAGCCCCGAATGCTGTGTCTTTCCTGAAACCCTACCATGGCCCCATTCACAGCCCTACTAACGCTTAACTGCCGGCTCCTTTAGGCATCCAAACACTTCGACATGCGTCTTAGCAGCTCTCTAGCCATTTTCGAGATTCAAGCCTCAAAACCGTAAAGGTCCGGGCCATGCACCCAGGCGAAGCCTGCCAGCCCCGAAAGCTGTGTCTACTGAAACCTCTCCCATGGCCCCCATTCACAGCACTACTAAATCTGGAGCCGCCGGCTCCTTTAGGCATCCAAAAACTACGACGTGCGACAACGCACATCACTGTCCATCGCCCGCCTGCGACCATCAAAATTGAAAACGTCCGAGCTCTGCGCCCAGGCGACACCTGCCATCTCCGAATGCTGTGTCTTTCCTGAAATCTCTCCCATGGCCCCATTCACAGCCCTACTAACCTTGGAGCTGCAGGATTCTTTAGGCATCCAAAAAGCGCGACATGCGTCTTAGCAGATCGCTGTCCATCGCCCGCCTGCGACCATCAAAATTGAAATCGTCCGGGGCCTGCTCCCAGGCGACACCTGGCATCTCCGAATGCTTTGTCTTTCCTGAAACCTCTACCATGGCCCCATTCACAGCACTACTAACCCTGGAGCTGCCGGATCCTTTAGGCATCCATAAACTGCGACGTGCGACAGAGGGGCTCGCTGTCCATCGCCCACCTCCCGCCGTCAAAACTGCAGACGTCTGGGCCCTGTGCCCAGGCGAAAACTATCAGCTCCGAATGCTGTTGCATTCCTGAAACCTCTACCATGGCCCCATTCACAGCCCTAACCAACCCTGGAGCTGCAGGCTCCTTTAGGCATTCATAAAGTACGACATGCATGTTAGCAGCTCTCTAGCCATTTTCAAGATTCAAGCTTCTAAACTGCAAACGTCCGGGCCCTGCTCCCAGGCGAAACCTGCCATCTCCGAATGCTTATTCTTTGCTGAAACCTCTACCATGGCCCCATTCACAGCTGTACTAACCCTGGAGCTGCACGCTCCTGTAGGCATCCAAACACTGCGACATGCGTCTTAGCAGCTCTCAAGCCTTTTTCGAGATTCAAGCTTCAAAACTGCTAAAGTCTGGGCCCTGCTCCCAGGTGAAACCTGCCAGCCCCGAATGCTTATTCTTTGCTGAAACCTCTACCATGGCCCCATTCACGCCCTACTAACCCTGGAGCTGCACGCTCCTTTAGTCATCCAAAAAGTGCGACATGCGTCTTAGCAGCTCTCTAGCCATTTTCGAGATTCAAGCTTCAAAACTGTAAAGGTCTGGGCCCTGCTCCCAGGCGAAACCTGCCAGCCCCGAATGCTGTGTCTTTCCTGAAACCTCTCCCATGGCCCCATTCACAGCCCTACTAACCCTGGAGCTGCAGGCTCCTTTAGGCATCCAGAAAAACTCCGACATGCGTCTTAGCAGCTCGGCCATCGCCCGCTGAGCGTCAAAACTGCAAACGTCCAGGCCCTCCGCCGAGGTGAAACCTGCCAGCCCCGAATGCTGTGTCTTTCCTGAAACCTCTACCATGGCCCCATTCACAGCCCTACTAATCCTGGAGCTGCACGCTCCTTTAGGCATCCATAAACTGCGACGTGCGACGAAGCAGATCGCTGTCTATCTCCTGCCTCCGGCCATCAAAACTGCAGACGTCTGGGCCCTGTGCCCAGGCGAAACCTGCCATCTCCGAATGCTGTGTCTTTCCTGAAACCTCTACCATGGCCCCATTCACAGCCCTACTAACCCTGGAGCTGCAGGCTCCTTTAGGCATCCATAAACTGCGACATGCGTCTTAGCAGCTCTAGCCATTTTCGAGATTCAAGCTTCTAAACTGCAACAAAACGTCCGGGCCCTGCTCCCAGGTGAAATCTGCCAGCCCCGAATGCTGTGTCTTTCCTGAAACCTCTACCATGGCCCCATTCACAGCCCTACTAACCCTGGAGCTGCACGCTCCTTTAGGCATCCAAACACTGCGACATGCGTCTTAGCAGCTCTCTAGCCATTTTCGAGATTCAAGCCTCAAAACTGCAAAGGTCTGGGCCCTGCACCCAGGCGAAACCTGCCAGCCCCGAATGCTGTGTCTTTCCTGAAACCTCTACCATGGCCCCATTCACAGCCCTCCTAACCCTGGAGCTGCACGCTCCTTTAGGCATGCAAAAAGTGCGACATGCATCTTAGCAGCTCTCTAGCCATTTTCGAGATTCAAGCTTCAGAACTATAATCGTCTGGGCCCTGCTCCCAGGAGAAACCTCCCAGCCCCGAATGCTGTGTCTTTCCTGAAACCCCTACCATGGCCCCATTCACAGCCCTACTAACGCTTAACTGCCGGCTCCTTTAGGCATCCAAACACTTCGACATGCGTCTTAGCAGCTCTCTAGCCATTTTCGAGATTCAAGCCTCAAAACCGTAAAGGTCCGGGCCATGCACCCAGGCGAAGCCTGCCAGCCCCGAAAGCTGTGTCTTACTGAAACCTCTCCCATGGCCCCATTCACAGCACTACTAAATCTGGAGCCGCCGGCTCCTTTAGGCATCCAAAAACTACGACGTGCGACAACGCACATCACTGTCCATCGCCCGCCTGCGACCATCAAAATTGAAAACGTCCGAGCTCTGCGCCCAGGCGACACCTGCCATCTCCGAATGCTGTGTCTTTCCTGAAACCTCTACCATGGCCCCATTCACAGCCCTACTAACCTTGGAGCTGCACGCTCCTTTAGGCATCCAAAAACTGCGACATGCATCTCAGCAGATCGCTGTCCATCGCCCGCCTGCGACCATCAAAACTGCAAACGTCTGAGATCTGCTCCCAGGCGACACCTGCCATCTCCGAATGCTGTTGCTTTCCTGAAACCTTTACCATGGCCCCATTCACAGCCCTACTAATCCTGGAGCTGCTGGCTCCTTTAGGCATCCATAAAGTGCGACGTGCACAGTAGCAGCTCTCTAGCCATTTTCAAGATTCAAGCTTCTAAACTGCAAACGTTCTGGCCCTGCTCCCAGGCGAAACCTTCCATCTCCGAATGCTGTTGCTTTCCTGAAACCTCTACCATGGGCCCCATTCACAGCCCTACTAAACCCTGGAGCTGCACGCTCTTGTAGGCATCCAAACACTGCGACATGCGTCTTAGCAGCTCTCAAGCCATTTTCGAGATTCAAGCCTCAAAACTGCAAACGTCTGGTCTGCTCCCAGGTGAAACCTGCCAGCCCCGAATGCTGTGTCTTTCCTGAAACCTCTACCATGGCCCCATTCACAGCCCTACTAACCCTGGAGCTGCACGCTCCTTTAGGCATCCAAACACTGCGACATGCGTCTTAGCAGCTCTCAAGCCTTTTTCGAGATTCAAGCTTCAAAACTGTAACGTCTGGGCCCTGCTCCAGGTGAAACCTGCCAGCCCCGAATGCTGTGTCTTTCCTGAAACCTCTACCATGGCCCATTCACAGCCCTACTAACGCTGGAGCTGCCGGCTCCTTTAGGCATCAAAAACTGCGACATGCGTCTTAGCAGCTCTCTAGCCATTTTCGAGATTCAAGCCTCAAAACTGTAAAGGTCCGGGCCATGCTCCCAGGCGAAGCCTGCCAGCCCCGAAAGCTGTGTCTTTACTGAAACCTCTCCCATGGCCCCATTCACAGCCTACTAACCCTGGGGATGCAGGCTCCTTTAGATATCCATAAACTGCGACATGCAATATTAATAGCTCTATGGCCAATTGGGGCTTCGAGCGTCAAAACTGCAAACATCCAGGCCCTGCTCCCAGGTGAAAGGCCCAGCCCGAATGCTGTGTCTTTCCTGAAACCTCTACCATGGCCCCATTCACAGCCCTCCTAAACCTGGAGCTGCACGCTCCTTTAGTCATCCAAAAAGTGCGACGTGTGTCTTAGCAGCTCTCTAGCAATTTTCGAGATTCAAGCTTCAGAACTGTAAATGTCTGGGTGCTGCTCCCAGGAAACCTGCCAATCCCAGAACGCTGTGTCTTTCCTGAAACCTCTACCATGGGCCCATTCACAGCACTACTAAATCTGGAGCTGCATGCTGCTTTAGGCATCCAGAAACTGCGACGTGTGACAGACGGCCTCGCTGTCCATCGCCCACCTCCGGCCATCAAAACTGCACACGTCTGGGCCCTGTGGCCAGGCGAAATCTGCCAGCCCCGAATGCTGTTTCATTCCTGAAACCTCTCCCATGGCCCCATTCACAGCCCTACTAACCCTGGGGATGCAGGCTCCTTTAGATATCCATAAACTGCGACATGCAATATTAATAGCTCTATGGCCAATTTGGGGCTTCGAGCGTCAAAACTGCAAACATCCAGGCCCTGCTCCCAGGTGAAAGGCCCAGCCCCGAATGCTGTGTCTTTCCTGAAACCTCTACCATGGGCCCCATTCACAGCCCTCCTAACCCTGGAGCTGCACGCTCCTTTAGGCATGCAAAAAGTGCGACATGCATCTTAGCAGCTCTCTAGCCATTTTTGAGATTCAAGCTTCAGAACTATAATCGTCTGGGCCCTGCTCCCAGGAGAAACCTCCCAGCCCCCGAATGCTGTGTCTTTCCTGAATCCCCTACCATGGCCCCATTCACAGCCCTACTAACGCTTAACTGCCGGCTCCTTTAGGCATCCAAACACTTCGACATGCGTCTTAGCAGCTCTCTAGCCATTTTCGAGATTCAAGCCTCAAAACCGTAAAGGTCCGGGCCATGCACCCAGGCGAAGCCTGCCAGCCCCGAAAGCTGTGTCTACTGAAACCTCTCCCATGGCCCCATTCACAGCACTACTAAATCTGGAGCCGCCGGCTCCTTTAGGCATCCAAAAACTACGACGTGCGACAACGCACATCACTGTCCATCGCCCGCCTGCGACCATCAAAATTGAAAACGTCCGAGCTCTGCGCCCAGGCGACACCTGCCATCTCCGAATGCTGTGTCTTTCCTGAAATCTCTCCCATGGCCCCATTCACAGCCCTACTAACCTTGGAGCTGCAGGATTCTTTAGGCATCCAAAAAGTGCGACATGCGTCCTAGCAGATCGCTGTCCATCGCCCGCCTGCGACCATCAAAATTGAAATCGTCCGGGGCCTGCTCCCAGGCGACACCTGGCATCTCCGAATGCTGTGTCTTTCCTGAAACCTTTACCATGGGCCCATTCACAGCACTACTAATCCTGGAGCTGCTGGCTCCTTTAGGCATCCATAAACTGCGACGTGCGACAGAGGGGCTCGCTGTCCATCGCCCACTCCGGCCATCAAAACTGCAGACGTCTAGGCCCTGTGCCCAGGCGAAACCTACCATCTCCGAATGCTGTTGCATTCCTGAAAACTCTACCATGGCCCCATTCACAGCCCTAACCAACCCTGGAGCTGCAGGCTCCTTTAGGCATTCATAAAGTACGACATGCATGTTAGCAGCTCTCTAGCCATTTTCAAGATTCAAGCTTCTAAACTGCAAACGTTCTGGCCCTGCTCCCAGGCGAAACCTGCCATCTCCGAATGCTATGTCTTTCCTGAAACCTCTACCATGGCCCCATTCACACCCCCTACTAACCCTGGGGCTGCACGCTCCTGTAGGCATCCAAACACTGCGACATGCGTCTTAGCAGCTCTCAAGCCATTTTCGAGATTCAAGCCTCAAAACTGTAAAGGTCTGGGCCCTGCTCCCAGGTGAAACCTGCCAGCCCCGAATGCTGTGTCTTTGCTGAAACCTCTACCATGGCCCCATTCACTGCCCTACTAACCCTGGAGCTGCACGCTCCTTTAGGCATCCAAAACTGCGACATGCATCTTAGCAGCTCTCTAGCCCATTTTCGAGATTCAAGCTTCAAACTGTAACGTCTGGGCCCTGCTCCAGGAGAAACCTGCCAGCCCCGAATGCTGTGTCTTTCCTGAAACCCCTACCATGGCCCCATTCACAGCCCTACTAACGCTTAACTGCCGCTCCTTTAGGCATCCAAACACTTCGACATGCGTCTTAGCAGCTCTCTAGCCATTTGCGAGATTCAAGCCTCAAACTGTAAAGGTCCGGGCCATGCACCCAGGCGAAGCCTGCCAGCCCCGAAAGCTGTGTCTTTACTGAAACCTCTCCATGGCCCCATTCACAGCCCTACTAACCCTGGGGATGCAGGCTCCTTTAGATATCCATAAACTGCGACATGCAATATTAATAGCTCTATGGCCAATTTGGGGCTTCGAGCGTCAAAACTGCAAACATCCAGGCCCTGCTCCCAGGTGAAAGGCCCAGCCCCGAATGCTGTGTCTTTCCTGAAACCTCTACCATGGCCCCATTCACAGCCCTCCTAACCTGGAGCTGCACGCTCCTTTAGTCATCCAAAAAGTGCGACGTGTGTCTTAGCAGCTCTCTAGCAATTTTCGAGATTCAAGCTTCAGAACTGTAAATGTCTGGGTGCTGCTCCCAGGAGAAACCTGCCAATCCCAGAACGCTGTGTCTTTCCTGAAACCTCTACCATGGGCCCATTCACAGCACTACTAAATCTGGAGCTGCATGCTGCTTTAGGCATCCAGAAACTGCGACGTGTGACAGACGGCCTCGCTGTCCATCGCCCACCTCCGGCCATCAAAACTGCACACGTCTGGGCCCTGTGGCCAGGCGAAATCTGCCAGCCCCGAAAGCTGTGTCTTTCCTGAAACCTCTCCCATGGCCCCATTCACAGCCCTACTAACCCTGGGGATGCAGGCTCCTTTAGATATCCATAAACTGCGACATGCAATATTAATAGCTCTATGGCCAATTTGGGGCTTCGAGCGTCAAAACTGCAAACATCCAGGCCCTGCTCCCAGGTGAAAGGCCCAGCCCCGAATGCTGTGTCTTTCCTGAAACCTCTACCATGGCCCCATTCACAGCCCTCCTAACCCTGGAGCTGCACGCTCCTTTAGGCATGCAAAAAGTGCGACATGCATCTTAGCAGCTCTCTAGCCATTTTTGAGATTCAAGCTTCAGAACTATAATCGTCTGGGCCCTGCTCCCAGGAGAAACCTCCCAGCCCCGAATGCTGTGTCTTTCCTGAAACCCCTACCATGGCCCCATTCACAGCCCTACTAACGCTTAACTGCCGGCTCCTTTAGGCATCCAAACACTTCGACATGCGTCTTAGCAGCTCTCTAGCCATTTTCGAGATTCAAGCCTCAAAACCGTAAAGGTCCGGGCCATGCACCCAGGCGAAGCCTGCCAGCCCCGAAAGCTGTGTCTACTGAAACCTCTCCCATGGCCCCATTCACAGCACTACTAAATCTGGAGCCGCCGGCTCCTTTAGGCATCCAAAAACTACGACGTGCGACAACGCACATCACTGTCCATCGCCCGCCTGCGACCATCAAAATTGAAAACGTCCGAGCTCTGCGCCCAGGCGACACCTGCCATCTCCGAATGCTGTGTCTTTCCTGAAATCTCTCCCATGGCCCCATTCACAGCCCTACTAACCTTGGAGCTGCAGGATTCTTTAGGCATCCAAAAAAGTGCGACATGCGTCTTAGCAGATCGCTGTCCATCGCCCGCCTGCGACCATCAAAATTGAAATCGTCCGGGGCCTGCTCCCAGGCGACACCTGGCATCTCCGAATGCTTTGTCTTTCCTGAAACCTTTACCATGGGCCCATTCACAGCACTACTAATCCTGGAGCTGCTGGCTCCTTTAGGCATCCATAACTGCGACGTGCGACAGAGGGGCTCGCTGACCATCGCCCACCTCCGGCCATCAAAACTGCAGACGTCTAGGCCCTGTGCCCAGGCGAAACCTACCATCTCCGAATGCTGTTGCTTTCCTGAAACCTCTACCATGGCCCCATTCACAGCCCTAACCAACCCTGGAGCTGCAGGCTCCTTTAGGCATTCATAAAGTACGACATGCATGTTAGCAGCTCTCTAGCCATTTTCAAGATTCAAGCTTCTAAACTGCAAACGTCCGGGCCCTGCTCCCAGGCGAAACCTGCCAGCCCCGAATGCTATGTCTTTGCTGAAACCTCTACCATGGCCCCATTCACAGCCTTACTAACCCTGGAGCTGCACGCTCCTTTAGGCATCCAAACACTGCGACATGCGTCTTAGCAGCTCTCAAGCCATTTTCGAGATTCAAGCTTCAAAACTGTAAAGGTCTGGGCCCTGCTCCCAGGTGAA